>NW_017306855.1:784536-892405 GCF_000935625.1 Nanorana parkeri | reverse complement strand
ATCTTTTTCCACCCTGTCCATTTCCCTGTGACCCCCACCTACACTTGTGTCCCCTTCTTCCACCCTTCCTCCATATCGCTGCAGGACTCCATCTGTGTCCCCTCCTACCACCCTGTTTCCATTTCACGGTGTGACACCACCCTGCCTCCATATTACTGTGTGACCCCACTCTGCCTCCATTCCAAGGTGTGACCCCACATCTGTCCCTTTACCACCCTGCCTCCATTTTACTCTGACCCCACATCTGTGTCCCCTTTTACCACTCTGCCTCCATGTCACTGTCTGACTCCACATCTGCTTGATCTCTATCATGTGTGTTCTGGCAGAATTTCTCCTTTTCTGCTTGTCTCATACATATGTATACCCACCATCCTGCCTCCATATAACTGTGACCCAACATCTCTACTCTCCTTCCACCCACAATCTTGCTTCTGCTTCATCCTTTTCATGTGTCTCCCTCCATTACCCCTCCATCACAACTCCTCAGAACCTGTCTGACCTCACATCTGTTACTAATTAACCCCCCCCGCCGCCGCCGCCTTTCCATACCACTTGTGCTTCCTATTTCCATCCCACCATTGTGTCTCCACTCTGTGATTCCTGCCATGTCTATTCTGCCACTACTCCTCAATCCCGGTCTTCCCCATTGGGAGATACCGGGAAATCTTTCAGTGGTAACACCAGTTCCCAGGGACAACTGTCTGATAGGGGAATTCCTCATCAACTTCCTGCTGTATCGTTAGGACAGGCAATAAAGGCAAATTTCACAGACAGCCAAACATCCCAAAAAGCTGGCAGGGTTTTAACCTTTTCCTACCCTAAAGCTAAAAGAAGGTTTTGGCTATACAAACACTTTCTTCTTGCCGTTATTTTCGATTCCTTCTTCTGAGGGATCAGATTTTTACCTCGTGCTTTATAAAGGAGTTTTCTTTATTACAGTTCCATGCTGATGAATACACAAACTTGTATTAATTTTAAAGGCAAGCTGCAAGACCAGGTATACCCCTGGAAGGATCTAGGTGGTGTTTTGTAATTTGGACTCTGCAAGTCCCGGCACCCTACCCTGCCGTTATTGGTGGCTTGTGTTTTTCTGCCCTGCCATGACTGTTTCAATAAACAGTCATGCAACATAGTTGTCTTCTAGTCATTTAATATCCCCAGTAATGTGCAAAAAGTACCGCTGGAACTGCAGAGCGATGCACTGTCACAGTGAGCACGGTTTTAAGTTGCTTTTGATAAACAGGCCTCTGTCTTGTCCATCAATGGCAGAACACATGTCCCTTTCAAAGAGCCTCACAAAAGAGGCCACTGGAGGTGACATTTCAATGGCATTTTGCAGGACTGCTGGGTTTTATGTATGAGAGCAGCCTTTCTCAACCTGGGTGCCTTCTGGCTTCCTTGGGGATGGCTCAAAATATTCACACCGTGTCATGTCTTTTCATGGTGCAGGTGGGTCAGCCACCTTTTTATTATGGAGATGAATGATGCTAACCAAGGGTGGGTGGGATGCATTAAAAAAACAACAAAAGTACATGTCTGTACAGGCCTGATATGTCTTGGAACCTCTGCCATGCTTCCTCAGCTACGGCTCTTGATGTGATGGTAGGACTCTGATGTGAAAGGGGAAACTGCACTTTTTTTGATGTATAGGCACAATGGTAGCCTGAGCATGCTTGAATGGAGGAGGTGTGAGCGGAGAGCAGCAATACTGACTTATCTCTGAGGAAGGAGCAATGGTCGGGTGGGGCCTTAGTGAGTAGAAGGTGATGTCAACTGAACAAGTCTAAGGCCCCATTCACAAATAGGTGTTTTAAATCTCCTTTTTTTTGTGTGTGTGGCAATGCTCAACAAGAGGAATCCCATTGTTTTCAAGACCTCTGTTCACACTTGAGCATTGTCCCCAGGCACGTAAAGTTGGAAAAAGCACATTAGCCTCTTTTGGGGCAGAATCATGAGTTTTGGCCTCAGACTTGGAGTGCCTAAAAAGAAAAAAAAACTCATGAAAAATGCATGTGTACACACATTTTCCAGATGTATCCATTTAAAAGTCAGTATGGACAGAAAAGCATGACCTACCAAGTCACGCATAAAAACCCCTGAAAAACGTGCGTGCAAACACACAAAAAGAATCCACCAAATCATCTGTCTACTCTCACCCTTGGGTGCAAATGAAGCCTAAAAGTAATTGAAGTCTGCTGCTGATATTGAAATGTGTGTCAGCTGTAATTCCAGCACAGCTAGCTCATCATGCATGTCTTTGTGTCCATACTTAAGGTGCCCATACACTGCTCGATTCTCGTACGAGAATCGGGCGAAATCCCGCGATCGTACGAGAATCGAGCAGTGTGAACGAAGACGTGTGATCGTTTCTACTGTACGGTCGCACGTCTTTTGTCGAACCAACATGTTCGAAAACCCGCCGAGAATCGTACGATTGTCGGCGGGTTTCTAGCCTGCTCGTCCGATAGCTGCGGAACGGGCCGCTGTGCGCACGCGCACACTGCCCGCTGTGCATTGCGGTCATCGGAAGCCCACCCCTCAGCGGGGCGGGCTTTCGATGATCGCAAGTACGATCTGCCCGTCCAAGGTGGGCAGATCGTACGAGCTTTCAATAAGCATACGACCATCGCAAGACAAAAGTCTTGCAATGGTCGTAAGGGGTATGGGCACCTTTAGTCAATGGGGGCAATTCAGTATAGTCTTAGCGACACATTTCTGGTGGTATAACTGTAATATGGAGTCTAGCACTAAATTCATATAACCCATACAACATTTTCAGAGATGGGTCCGACCCGTGCGACAAATTCAAGAAGTTCTTATTTGTGACAATTTTATAATAATTTGCTATGACTGACAATTTCATTAGGAAATACCAACAGTTCTGAGTTAAGCAAACTTGTTAGCCAATAAGACCAAAGTTATGGTCATTCTGCCGCACCTTTGCGACCGATTCATGTACACGTTTCTGACATGTATATGAACTTGTCGCACTCACAGACATCGTCTCATGGAGGCAAGCCACACTTCTAAATAGTGTCTGTGCAATTCTTTATTACTGGATAGGAATGTCTTTTGATAAATATTGTTTAGATGTTTAGATTTCATTACTGATTTGTGAATGTACCATAACTAACCCCAACACGGGGTTTTGTTTGTCTCCACAGTGAGGAGTGGGAAGACCCACAGTATCAGGACACAGACTCTGATGTTCCAGAGCATAGAGAGAACCGCGTCAAGGTGAAATGGACCCAGGAGGAGGTATGTCCCCCACACCATACTTCAAGTGTAATTCGCTTTTTTTTTTTTAAACTTCCAGGTGCTTGTATGACCAGCCAGCTTTCCTTTCAAGTCCATTGGGAGCCTTGGATTCCAGGGTGCTCTACTATAGAAGTTTTGAGAGGCTTTTTTTTGGTTGAGAGCCTGGCCCACAAATGGGGGGACCAGATATAGCTTCTATTCTTTCAGAGGCATTGCTTTTATTGCCTTCTAGAGTAATAGCAAAAAGTCTAAATTCCTCAAATGGAATTTAGTACTCTGAGCAGACCTGTTGTCTGCCTATACCATTCCCTTTTGGCTTCATAGGTCCATGCACATATTTGCTGCTTTGTAATATAGTTAACCTCCAGCAGAAGATGATTAATATTAATTTTTAGACAAAGAATCTTATTCCCTGCTCTGAATTTATTTTATTGTTTTAACTAAATCTGGTTAACTAAATCTGGTGGAATCTGTCAAAATAGTTTGCTATATTGTCGACAAAACATCCCACTGTCAGGATGTCTCTTATCTGTTAAGGGTCTGGAGACAAGATGGCTGCTCATTTCTGATTTCAGATCTGAGATCACATGTACTAAATGAGCGGCGGCTCCCCCGATAGCCCGCAGCAGGGCTGAATGTAGAAAAAAAAAACGACCCGCCTGGCACTGCATATCCCGGGCGTTGGGCGATACGAATTCCACATCCCTGCATTACTTTAGCAGTTCAGCTCACCATGTCTACCTCCCAGCACTGATCTGACAGCCTTCTGGTGTCTGTTGTAAACACAGCAGAAACTCGTGGGAAAGGGCTGCTGCCTAGAGAATGACTTGTACAACTTTGGTGCTTCTGCTGTGAACTTTGAAGAAGAATTTATCTGCGGTGCCTGCAGCTACAGAGGTCAGCGAGGGCTTTTAAGGCCAATATACTGTTAAGCACTAGTCAATACTTCAGTCTGCAGCCTGGCTAAAGGTTAATGTCACCGGTTGCAGAAAATCTTTTTTTAAAAATCTTTTTTTTTTCTTTTCATTTTGTTACTTTTTGTAGGATGACACACTGAAAACCTTGGTGAGAACTTACGGACAGGGTGAATGGAAGACAATAGCCAATCATATGGTGGTAAGTAGTAAAATGTTTTTTCTACTCAAACAGATGTTAAGTATCAGAAAACGGTTTATCTCCATTTGAGTTTCCTCTGGGTCCTTGACTTGTTTCATCATTTGACGCCTCTTTGCTGTGTCTCGGGTGATACTAAGAAACAAAGTTTGGTTTCTGGTTGTCTGCTTCATGTCACTTCATGGTCACATGCAGTCAATCACGTTGATTGCCTTGACTGGGAGTGGCATGGGAGGGGGGGCGGCAATGGCAAAAACGTTGGGTCACTGCATTACGTTGGCTCTGTGCGTGGGACATGGCCACTGCCCAGTAAGCTCATAGCCAGGCAGTTTTGTGTTGAGTGGTTTAGAATTAGTTCAGATCTTTTTTTCCCCCATTGCAGAAATTTGTGTAGTCATTGGGACAGGAAATGAACAAAATCTCTGACAGAGGAATCATCCAACTGTAAGCATTTTTAGCAGACACATAAAAATGATTAGTTGCTGTAATGTAGTATTATTAATATTACTATTAAGATTAGGGATTTATTGGGATAAGGGATAAGGTTGTTTGTCTTTACCCATTTTAGGGATTTCACAAAAAGTGAGATGCATGCAGCAATTAAGTGACCAAGGTTCTAACATTCCCCATTCTACCAAAATGTAAACTTGGGAAGGGGAGATGCTTAAAGTTGGTTAAAAAGTTCAATTCGTCCTTACCATCTTGTATTGTGATTTGTAATGTCTTCCTTATATTGTAAAGTGCTGGGCAGCCTGTTGGTGTTATAAATCCTGTATAATAATAATAGTGTAGGGAAGGTGGTTTGTCACTTATTTGAATGTATAAACCTCTATTCTTGACCACTGATATTATGGTTACAGTAGAAATGCAGTTTAGAAACTTACAAAACTCCTTGCGCAATATGTAAGCCCCACTCAACTGAGGGGTAGATAACTGTCCATATAATCTGAGATTTCCTTTCCCTTTCTTTTTTAACATTCAGAATCGAACTGAACAGCAGTGTCAGCATAGATGGCAACGTGTACTCCACCCTGACCTAGTCAAAGGCCCATGGACCAAAGAAGAGGATGAAAAGGTGTGCAAATACATGATTCCAAAGGATCTAAATGGTTGTAATAAGTTTTTTCCAGTTCCAGCGAGATGTTTAAAAAAATGTCACTACTTCAATGGGGTGTTTTTTCTGTTTTTTTTTGTACTTGGGGCACAGCCACTTGCAGAAAGGAAAATCCACTTGTTTTTGCGGGTCAGTTTTTTGCTGGCTGTCCAACCCCACCAGTCAGCTACTCACTTCTTTTGGGGCTACAGAAGTTACATGGGGCTGTTTTGACTTTTTATGACGTTTGGCAGCTCCAGCTTTGGCTGAGCGAAAGAGCATGCCATTGCTTATGGATGTAGAATATCTGAAAAACATGATGTGCATCTCTGAATATTAAAAAAAAACCTTTGCTCTTCCTGTAGGTATTAGAGCTGGTGAAGAAGTATGGAACTAAACACTGGACTCTGATTGCCAAACAACTGAAGGGTAGGATGGGTAAGCAGTGCCGGGAGCGCTGGCACAACCATCTCAACCCAGAAGTGAAGAAGTCATCCTGGACAGAAGATGAAGACCGCATTATTTGTCAGGCGCATAAACTTCTGGGAAACCGATGGGCTGAAATAGCAAAGCTGCTGCCTGGAAGGTAAGTGGATTCCTTTTAACATGGAGCGAGCATTACAGCAGAATAAATGACCTTTAATTCAATTCATGCTTCTCAGTCTAGCTCTTCTGATTGTAGGTCATGTCCAGACTTGAGCGTTAAACGGTGAGATTAACATTTCATAGGTCACAGATGGTATGACGAAATAAGAATTGTGTTGCACCAGCAAAAGATTCATGCCAGTGGCTTGTGCCAATAAAGTTAATCTCTGGGCACAACGTTTATTTAAATATATTCCTCAGTAGCCACAAAGGATATAAACTTACCTGTTGTGTAAATACAGATATTACCTTGCAAAAGTAGAGTTGATCTCATTACTATGCTGAACATAGCCTGAGCTGTGGCTGGGATCCACCGGGTCCACCACGGACTGCCTATAGAAAACTACAGGGGGTGGATACAGGACCAGTCACACTGCACAAGGAGAGAAAGCAGCAGTGACCAGTCTTGAAATAGAGGCAAAGTGCAGTCGTTTCTTGCTGGATTGCAGCACTGATCTGGATGAAATACACAAGGTATCAAGAAAGAATACACGTCCCTCTTGTAGTTAGACCATGTTTGTTTAGCCTGGCTTTCAGTTTTAAACCTGAAGTCCACCTGTCACAAGATCAGTCTTGAGTTGATAACCTGTGTTATTGTTTAAAATTGTAGTCAGTAGTTTTCTATAGGCAATACTTCCTTTCAGTTTATCTGCAGGATGCTGCTGGAGCTCCAAAACATCCTAATTTTTTTTTTGAGTGATAAAGGGAAACACCACCTAAAAATAAAAATGAGGAAATTGTAAAAAAAATAGCATATATGATTGCTACACAAACAATTTCTAATTTGTAATGAAAAAATTACCTTTAAAGCTGCTGCAGCTGTAACTTTCTAAAATACAAAAAAAAAAATTCAATGCAATATGGCGACTTGGAGGCATTCTGTACAGTGTTGGTGTACAGAATGCTCCCAGAAATGTAATTTCCTGCTTCTGTGATTGGCTGACAGATTTTGATGGATGTCTGCAGTAAGATGCAAGGAACATTTTAGGCATCCCTTTCGATCGAAATTACATTTTTGGTGAATACTCCCTGAGGGTTAATTACTGCAAAAGGGCTGCAGACACTGCAACATTCCTCATTACGACACAGTCTGCCGGCTGATTATATTGAACACAGCCTACATTCAGGGATCTGTTTTCTGAAGGACATGGTGAAACAAATGGCTGTTTCTTCAGAACAGAAAAGGGTCCAAATATCCTTCAAAATTGGTTAAAATCCTTTGCAATGGGCATTGATTTATGCAAATGGGATTGATTTTGTTTTCCTTAAAGGAGAACTATGGGGTAAGTGTTTTTCCCCATAGTTCTCCTAAGGGTAACGGGAGGACACAAACTAGCGTCCTCCCGTCACCCAAAGCTCAGTATACCGCGAGCTACAGCTCCTGGGATACTGAGACGCCGCAGCCGGAACGGATCCCAACAATTATGTCTGGATCCACCCAGCTGCGTGAGTGACAGCTGGCTCTGCAGGATCGGATAGAGGAGGGGGGAATCTAGTCCTTCCCCTGTCACGGCTCTCTGCCGGCACAGGATCGAGAAGTGAGCGAGCGCTGGTATGTGTTCGCTCACTTCCCGATCTACTGAGCCGACCTGTGACAGTTTCATTGTCACAGGACGGCTCAGATTATGAGGCCGAGTGAAAATCACTCATCTCATAGTTCTCCTTTAAAGTGGAGTTACTCTTTAATTAATGTGTATTTCTACTTGTGCTGTCAAATTTGAGAAAACCCCACTGTTGTGTGTTCTCTTTACAGAGCATACCTAAAAAATATATTTCTTACCTTTTTTAGGTGCGTCTTTGGTAAAGGCCTGTGTGCAGATTTCAATCTACTCTGATTTCCAAATTGCAGTTAAAAAGTAAAAGAGGAACAAACTGAGCTTCCTCTCATTAACATACAATGCTTCTAGAGCTTTGCCCTTTTGTTAGAACAGACATTGTTCAATTCTAGTTTACAACTGATAATGAGATCTGCCAGCACAGTACAGACAGGGTTCATTCGAGTAAACAGAACTTCCCCCATCCCCTTCCTTAACATAGGGGGGGAGCTAGGTAGGATTTCCAAGCAAGGAAAAAAACACTTAATGTAAGCAACGGTTTTTAAAAGATATATTTTTTGTAATACAATGTGAATGGGAAGATGTCACAAATATAAAAACGGGTGTTATCCCAATTTGGCTGCAAAAGAGGAACATTATTTTAAACATAGCCATGCCCACATCACATCCTGGAATGCTATAGGTTGCCTAATTTGCATAATGACTTGCAAGGTCTAGGCTGCCCTTGCTTGATTCCAAGTAACTGCCTTTAGAGATTGGGGAGCTCCTGTGAGTTCATTGAGGTTCTTTTAGGCACTAGATGGGATGTGATATCGGCATCATAAATTGGTTTATTTTCCTATATAGAAGTTTGTTTATAAACATGGACCTATATTAAACATTTACTGGACTCATCCAACCCCTACATTTCACTCAGTGTCAACATCTATTTGTCAGATAACGCAGGCATTCATCTGACTGCTGTGTGGCAGTTTTTGAATGCTGAGTACGCTTCTGTTTTTAACCATTGTTACAATATGGATATCTAAGCACTCTTACTATTGCTGCTAATATGTATAACTAAAATAAAGTAATGGTAGTATATAACCTACCTGTGCACCACTGGTTTACATAGCAGAAATCATGTTTATCAGCTCTTCCTGTTTGTTGCCTTTGTGGGTGTTTGACCGAAATCTACTTCTTTGCTGTAAAAAAAAAAAGAAAGACACATGGGCTGTCACCGATCTTGACACACCACTCCAAAATCAACATTTCTGGGCTCCAGTTTTAAAATAACTTGTTCCCTTCTGTTCTTGTTAGCTGTCATAAAGTACCCTGCTCACTTGCAAGGATCGCATTAATGGATTTACTCTCTTGATGCGCAGAACGGACAATGCAGTGAAGAATCATTGGAACTCCACCATCAAGAGGAAAGTGGAGACTGGCGGGTATCTGAACGGACGGAAGAGCAGTGTCACTGGTGATCAGGAGGAGCGGGAGGATTCTAGCTCCCAGACTGTTGTGGAGAAGGTACAAAGTCAATCAACATACAGTTCCTTGTAGATGTCCACTTCTGAGAGTGTGTATGTACTTTTTTTTATGAGTGTGAGAGTGTATAGACATATTTTAAGTAAAAATAGATAAATATATGTGTGATCTTGCATTAGTTAATGCTGTTTTTTCCGCCCAATTACAGAGTGATCAATGTTTGGTACCCCATGACAAGGCTGAGGTTACAGAACCTACCACCTCCTCTGATATAATGGAGGTAAATATTACTGAAGTAAAGTCAGAAGTGCACAGTGAAGGTGAAGATGATGATAGCGCTGGATCCAGCCCCTCATCCACTGTCGCTTCTGTAAGCTCAGGGCCAGAGAAGTGGATGGTGGAGTACGTCAACTACCTGGTGCCGAACTCTGACATGATTGAATCTGTAAGTATCCTGATACTAATCTTGGTTTTCTTGGGTACTTCGAGTAGAAAACATTGTTAACATTCCTTTTTAAATGTGTTTTTTTTTTTTTTTACAATATGTGCAGTCAAGGAATGGAAGTAATAGCCTTTTACGATACAGGAATTCAGATATGATCAGTAATAGTCGTGGGTCAATAGGGTTTCAAACAAAAGATCAGGATAGAACTTGATGCTCTTTAAAGGGAGGAAATCCTTAATTTCATTTTGGAAAAGTGTAGAAGTCACATACCTCCTTCATATGCAACATACAAATGAGAAACTGGTACATTCAGAGCAAGCAACTAGTGCAAATGATAAATAGGTATGTGAATGCTGAACAGATTATTTCCAGCGTGTAGACAGCCGAACTGCTGTCATAGCAACTGGGCAAGTGTCCTGAAGCAAAGAGGCTTGCAGCTTAATGCCGTAGTGGCAACCGGAATATAAACTGCCAATGCATAAAACATTTTTTTTTTATCCATGCAGTGGGTACTTACCTCTCTCAAACCCCTGCTCCACTTTTTTTGTATTTTTGAATGCATAAAAAGAACCAACCAGGTAGTTCTGTGCTGCATAGTATTCTGAAATGTAGTAATCGTTGCTGGAACCAACTGGTGTCCTTCCACAAGTGAAACTTAGACTGCCTGGTCTTTTGATTCAAGTTGTCCAGTCCAGGAGTCATCCAAATTTTGCATGTTTGTTCTGGGTTTGATGGTAGCCTCTTAAGGCAGTTCCATTTGCCTGTTTTTTTTCTTCTTCTCATTATTAATGAGGACCAGGTTGTCCCTGGCTTGGTGGCCCAGGAATCCACCTCTGGATTCGAGCAATCATTCTTCCTTGGGTTTTAGAGTATCCTCGCAATGGTTGTCAGCCTGTCTTGCTGGGGTGGGCTCCCAGGGGGTTGGTTGTTGGAGCAGTCTTTTCTGTTGATCAACTTCCTGGATCTGTGGGAGATTTTGCTGCATCTGCAGCATTGGACTATTGCTGGAGGTTCATCCGATCTTGATTTCGTCAGGCAATGGTGGGTGGCATACATCAGTCATTGGGAAGGAACCAGAATTCTTACAGTGACACGAGTGGTAGATTGGATCCTGCCCTAGGTAGAACTTTACATTCCAGCCTTGTTCGCCATGTACATAGTATATCTAGTTGTATGTCTCTCAGCCACTTTTTCTTTTAGGAAGACTAATTTCCCATTCTTGCCATCCTGGATGGAGCCCCACAATGGTGTTCCAGCTTCTGGTTCCACCATCTGTAGATGGCTTAGGCAAGCCATCATCCAAGCCTTTGGTCTCAAGGATCGGTTTCCCCTCTTTCCTGTCAAATTGCACTGTACTTGATCTTTGAGGGCTTTTTTGTATCCAGCAACTGTTTCCCACATTTGCAAGCTGCCATATGGTTTTCTCTTCACCTTCACAGGTGGATATTTCAGCCTCATCTGATGCCAGCTTTGGGTGTAAGGGCCTTTAGGTGGTTGTTTGAGCTACAGGCAACCCACATTTTCTGTTTTTGTTTTTCTTGGGCCTGTTAGAGATTGTATGCTGTGCTGCTCACCCCTTGACTGGACTGCTTTTTGACATCCCGAAGGTTAGATTTCCTGTTACCCTCGATGGACAAGAAAGAAAAATGTTATCTTGGGCTGACTACAGTTTGTGTGTCAGTGTCCAATCCTCCTGTAGGTGGCAGCATAACCTGAAGGTTAAAAAAGTCTGGACTATTTTTTACAACTCCGTTACCTAACTCCCACAGTGAACATTGCTTTTCCATCCTATGCTTCTGCCTGATGTAGAAACTTTGTTACAGACGTTGACAGTTCACTCTTCATGCAACAAACACTGTGCCAGTTAGGAGACTGAACTGTGCAAAATAACACAGGTGAGACTTCTTTAAAGACTTGCCATGTCCCTGAATGGACTCCAAGAAAAGGATACAGGGGTTGCATAAATCCTTCTTTACTCCTAGTGGTATGATGGGACAGGGATTGTTCTCCTGGGGAGGAGGGACATTAAGTAAACCTATTGTCTGTGGGCAAACCCATTCACTCCGAAGGTGAAGCTGTAGTTTGTCAATGAAGCCCCTATTGGGTCTAAAAAGACAGGAATTGGCCCTATTGAGTATGTATGTTTCATTAATTCCATATGTGCCCAAGTCCTTTACTGCATTTCAGTTTGCGATCCTAGTTTTAAGCAATGGTCTGTTTGCTATAAGTTACTGCACATTTTTCACTAAATGTAATAAAGCCAGTAGATCTATATTTTAGGATTTCCTTTTCTTTTCCTAGTTGACAATGTTAGATTAGATCAATTGGGCTGCTGTCTTAGCCTTGCATCTTGACCTTCAATTTACCATTTCTTTTCTAGGACACTGATGGCTGGTGTGACCTAACTTCGTTTGAATTGGTAGATGACTCTGCTGTCAGTGATGTTGGAAGCCTTACAAACTCTACCTCTGAAAAGCCCATGGCAGCCAATGTTACAGAATACCGGCTGGATGGGCATACCCTCTCTGATTTGAGTAAAGGCAGCCAGGGTGAATTGATACCCATTTCTCCACGTCCACAAGGCATCTTCGGGACGCCACCCTCCCTGCTTAAACAACACAAGAAAAGGAAAATTACATTGTCACCTGTTACAGAAAGTACGATCAACAGCAGCATGTCCACTACAGAAGTGAACAGTATGACTCCAAAGAGCACTCCTGTCAAATCCCTGCCTTTCTCTCCATCTCAGGTATGTCCGACTACAGCTAGACCACTGGTCGGGGGGTGCTGTGATCCTTGTGAGAGGAAATATATACCTCTGTGTTACATTTGCATGACAAAAAAAAAGACTAAAATTAACATACTTTTTTTTTCTAAAGTTTTTGAATTTCTTGTCAAAACATGATGCCTTGGAGCTGGAAAATCCATCTCTGACATCAACGCCTGTCTGCAGCCAGAAGGTTGTGGTGACCACCCCTCTCCATCGGGATAAGACGCCACTGCTGCAGAAGAATCTAGCGTAAGTCATGTTTTAATGTCCATTGCTTATGATTGAGCTATAGTATTGAGGGATATTATTGTGAGTGTGTTTTCACATACACTATGCCAACATTTAGCAATAGAGAATCATCATTTCCACACGGTTAACGTTTTCCACAATTAGGGTGGCTGTTGGGAGGTTATGGGCTACAGAGTGGGTATCAGCCATAAAAACAGCTCCTCTAATGCTGAGGTTTAGGTTGCATCACACCAGCGTGTTATGTATGGGAGGGTTCTGCATTGAGAGTGTCTTCACTTTGTACGGTACACTGCTGATGTGGCCTTCGGTCATGTGACCCACAACCAGAGCACCAGAGAGCCTGTGCTTTACAATCAACAGACGTGTTTAGGCTCACTCCTTACTGGCCTTCCCACTTTCCTTTCTGATTCTGTAAAGCAGACATATCTTTAATGCCTAGGTCAGCATGTTTGCGGCATTTTTACAGGGGAAAAAAGTTCAGAGCCCTTACCAAGCTGAGCCGTCCTTTTGTATATGGGGTACCTGTTCGAATACAAATACGAAGGCTGCTGTTGCTTTTTTTTTTTTTTTCTTTTTTTTTCACACTGTCTCTAAAGTCAACCTGATCAAGCATGTAGCATTTGAAGTCAAAAGGGACAGTCTACCTGCTTGTGCTGATCTGTGAAAGTTTTGAAGCAGGCTACTAGTCTTTTCAAATAAGAGTACAGTAATGGAGCATATGTATTTCTCAGCAGTTTTCTTTAATTCAAATATGTGTTTTGCCAATTGGGAAGTAACTTTTCTTCTTGCTGCTTTGTTTTAGATTTGTCACTCCAAATCACAAATTTATGGGGGAGAATGCACCTCACACCCCTACACCGTTTAAAAATGCATTGGAAAAGTTTGGCTCAAGGCCATTGGTAAGTAATTTTTTAATCTGGAATACTCAGTCAGGGCCCTACCAGCAAAATGTTTTGGGAAACAGACTGTTAGGGCCCTGTCACACCAAGAGTGTGTTCCAGTGCGTTTGGCCTCTGGCCGGGTTGCGTTCCAGAGGCCGAACGCGCTCTTGATGGTGTGACTGGGCCCTTAGGCTACTTTCACATGGGCTGACAAGGAGAGTATCCATGCGCGGATCCCCTCCTGATCATAGTAATATGGAGCAGATGTCACCTCTGTGACATCCGTGTCTGTACAGTTTTTTTTCCCAACATCTTGCATTGGAAAAAAAACTGTAATTACCGGATCCCATGCCAGTTTATGGGGAATCAGATGTAAACGGATATGTGTCCATTTACATCAGATTACACACAATCCGGTCTGGCGAAATGGAACACTTTCACTCGTTTTACCAGATCCGGCTGGAGGCGGGGGTAACAGGGTGCAAACGGACGCTAGTCCGTTTACACATGGCTGCCCATAGGCTTGCATTGGACATCTGATCGGGTCCGCCTAAAAAAACCTGACAGGCGCACCTGATCGGAGCGGCCACGTGAAAGGGGCCGTAGGACTCTAGGGCACTTTGCTGTAACACTCAGTGGGATGTTTTCTTCTGCAGCCCCCTACTCCTCACCTGGAAGAAGATCTGAAAGAGGTCCTACGCAGTGAGTCTGGCATCGAGCTGATTATTGTAGATGAGCCGAACCATGATCGCCACAAAAGGAAACCCGGGGTAACTGGCTTGCTTTTGCTCAGATAAGGGGGGCCTTCATCAATATAGTTTTGCCACAGCTCCCACTGACAGGAAAATTACATCTGGGGTCTTAACGGGACAGTGGATGGGGGTATATTTAGTACAGGTATTTTATATAGCACTGGCAATTTATAAAGGGATTTGCATATTGTAAATTAACACCGGTCCTTGCGGTTACATTTGAAGGTCCATAACACGCACACACAATGGGCAATATAGACAGGAGCTAATTAACCTACCAGGGTGTATTTGGAATGTCCGAGGAAACCAGAGTACCCAGAGAAAACCCACACAAACACGGAGAACATGAAAGCATTAAGGTTTGGTTTAGTTTAGGACTATGTAGCAAACAACCTAGCATATGCAGTGCAGGAGTCAGGACTATAATGCACAGAACAGTTTGCAGATTTCAAAGGTCAAGAGTTAGTGCCCCTCTTGTGGTGGTGGGTGGCGATTGTCCCTTTTTAAATGTGTGCCATCTGAAACATTTGTGATAGCGGTGAGTGCCTCATAACTCTTGGTGGCCACCTTTATGGTCAATATGCCCCCTTGCTGCAATGTGTACCCTCTTGCTGGTCAGTGTTACCCCCTAACTGCTGAGTGTGCCCTTTTTGTGATTATTGTGCCCCATTTAGTTGGTGGTCAGTAGAGTTGCTTACCTGGGAAGCGCTGCACAGGTCCTGCACTTCTACCATCTCTGCTTTTACATTTTGTTTAGACTTTGTAATCGCTGTGATTTTATCACCGCAATCACAAGATACAGAGCTACTCTGATTAGGTTTTAAAAAAAATATTGCCTGTTATCTGCGCTGTCTAATGGCAGCACAAGCCTAATGCATGCACACGGTGTAACAGAAGTGCATTTTTAAACATCCCCTTAGAGTAACAGGTCCCCTGACCGGCCGTTTAACTGCAATGGTTGGTCAGGAGGTGTTTAAACATTTGCACTAAAATGTTGAGGTGTTATTTCTGTGAAAATATAGATTTGATAATAATTTGCATACATATGCAACAATATGGGCATTTTAACATGTGCAATAAATGAAATTATTGGTCCCGCAGGGAATAAGTTAAAGCCTTTGTTCTCAACTGGTGGGTCGTGACCCAAAAGGGGGTCGCGACCCCGTGTTCAGTGGGTCGTCGTGTGCCTTCCACTTTTCTAGGCGAGAGGCTCCTCAGCCTCCCTCTAGCGCAGCACTGTCAGTTCTCTCGCCAAGCGGCCATTAAAATTTGCTGCCCAGTGTCGAGTGACCGCTTGAGGTGGGGTGGGCAGGGGGTATGGCTCTGAAGGAGCTCCATCCATATGTGCATTGCTTACAGCTCCCTCGCATATCCTGTAGAGGTCCCTGGACTGGAGTGACATCTCATTCTGGCTCCCTAGACCTCTACAGGGTGCGCAAGGGAGCTGTACAAGCACTGCACATACGAATGAAGCTCCGTCACAGCGCAGCAACCCACACTGGACCCCAGGCTTAGGATCCCCTCCAGTTCTTATAAGGTTCACACTAGTACAGTGCGTCAATCGCATAGTACCGTGCGACTAACGCACTGTACCACGCAATCGCACCTAATGTGCATCCATTTGAATGGTACCTCAAAAGCACCACTCACCCACAGTTCGTACACCTGTACCTAAATGCCGTGCGTTCCAGTGCAGTGCGACTTAATGACCAAGGACAAATGTGGGTCCTGAGGTTACACAGGTTGACAACCACAGGGTTAAAGAATGCGGCTAAATCTAAAATTGTCATTTAATACTGGAGATGACCTCTGGCATTCATGTAAAGCCAAATCTGGTTCTGTCATGGACGGAGGTGTAAGTTATCTTGGCTGGTGACCTCTGTAGGTGGCATAAGTTGTCACTTCTTTTCCCAGCCCCTTAACTACTCTTTCCATTACAGATTGTCTCTGTACTGGCTAATCAGTTTCCATAAAAGCAGATCAGCGGTGGCAGCTTCCATATTTATATCCAAACAGGATCACTAAGTATTGCTTTAAGTGGCAGGAAGCAACCGAATGCTGTTTAGAGCACACATTTTAAGTCCGCATGTAGTTTTCCACTGGGTAGCTTTGTGATTGATTTATTGGTAAAGGGGACTTGTAAACTGACAGTATCATCCTTCAGCAGATCTCTGTAAGGAAAAATGTCTTTCCAATGTCACATTCTGGTCTGAAGCTTCATGTAATACAAGCGCCTGGCTCAGTTTATCATATAAATGGATTGTATGTAAGGCAGAAGTAGCCTTTCCATCAAACTGCTTTTGATGAATGAGACCTGACAATATTTCTAGAAATAGACTGTGTAGAGATACTTGGCATAATGTGCTATGTCCTTTCCATCCAGCATCCTCACAGTCCTATCAAGAAAGTGCGCAAGTCCCTGGCGTTGGATATTGTAGACAAGGAGATTAAGCCTCCCACATTGTCTCTCTCATCGGCTGCTTCACATATACAGGTAAAGTGAAACTGATGCTGTCTTAGTGATGCCCATTGTCTAAGCAGACTGGGGGATTGTATTGAGTAGCCCAGCAACAGAAAAACCCGAAACTATTACCTTAAAGACATATTCCTGTTCCATTTTATAGCTTCTCTTCTCCGGTCTGGTGTGATTCCTGCTATGGGCCCTACAAATATTCCATTCAAACACTGGCCATACCCTGTAGATTGATATTTGCTCTCTCTGCCAGACATGCCTCGCATACGACTCAACATGGACCTGGCAGTTGGCCTGTTAGGCACCAGTTGCCTCATTTTGGTCCCTTGTGGATCGGGGCATTGGATGGCAAATAAAAGCACTTTTTTTTCCCCTACAGGTTCTCTTTAAATTGCACTCGTTTTTATAGATCTGCATACATCTTTAACAAATGGTATATAATCCCCTGTGCACCTATGCTCCCTGCCTATTGCAAACATTGTTGATGTTCTCCTGTATTGCTATAGCCTCTATCTGTACTGTGATGCTGCTGTCTTTGTTGCTAAGTAACAATTATTTGGTGTTTTTTTGTTTTGTATTAAGGTCAGTACAGATAAGCTGCTGTATTTTGTGATCTGCAGAATTGGCCATAAAATATCTAGGAAGTATGCTGAACTTCTGTAGTGGAGGGCTTTGCTTGGCATTAGAAGTAAAGACAAGGGTTCAGAGCTTAATTATAAGAGATAATGCGTTTGCAACTCTTGGGAGGGACAAACTTACGCTGGCAGGAAACCTGGCAACTTTTGCCTAAGGTATTCACTATACAGCTGTGTGTCATAAATAGAACGGGTTCATATTTTGCACTCTTAATTTTAATGCAAATTCAAAATGGCACAATCTCTTTAATCCGCCATGATGATTGAATTACAAATATGGAATCCCACAGGCACTTTGAAGAGAAAAGCAGCTTGATGAGACATTGGTCTTCTGATCTAGAAGTGTCTCCCATGATGGTTGTAGTACTGTACAGGCCTCCCCTGTACACAATGTCTCTTCCTGATTGTACAATAGAGTTCGGGCATCCCCTGCACCCCATCGTTTCCCACACAAGGTATATAATGTACAAGCATCCCTTGCACCCTGAACGACTACAGAGCAAAGGAATTCTGACTTTGATGCATGCTTGTTCTAGGTCTGTGACTTATAATTGCTGAAACCAGGCAACCAGCATCCCCAGGAGGCCCTGCTTTGGCAGCCCCCATGTCTCTCATGATGGGTGTTTTTCACTGCAGTACTCTGAACCGAGAAATGGTAATAACAAACCACAGACTATTTGCTAAAACAGACAGACTGAAATATGATTGCCAAGTTTTCCACCTGCTATGTGAGTTTTGTATTCCTCTGCGGGTTAGGACTGCTCAAAAATCATCTTTTTCTGCCAGCTGAAGTTTGCCTAGTTTCTTTTAGAAGGTGGCAGCTGATAAAGCTAATTTGTTCATTTCATTTGTTTTGCTTTCTGTCATTTCTAATGCCATCATACGTTTTCATCTCAGGCACAGAGCTGCGAGAGCTTCCTGTCCATATCTCTGAACGATTCTTCATGCAGCAGCAAGGAGGAAAACAGTCTTTTGAACCAGGGATTTGTCCAGGTCATGTCGGGAAAAGGATCTTTTGCACTTGGTGACACCTCACACACTGACATTGGAGAACTGGTTAAAACACATGAGTCTGCTCTTCACAGAGCTGGCAAGGCCATGCCAGTTAAGACTGAGCCTGCTGCTAATGTAGCCACAGACTCTCCATCCTGTATGATGGTGGACATGGACAAAGTAGTGAGAACATCACTTAATAACAGCAAAGCTGCAAGTCTGAAAGCTGATACAGGTGTAACGGTACAGGGTGAAAAGCAGGCAGTGACGCGGGTGGAGAAACTCGGGACTCCAGAACCGGTAAGCCATTTCTTAAAGGAGACTATTTTGATGTGGGTGTGTGTATATATTATACAGATGCAATCAAAATTATTTAACCCCCATTGCAAATCAGGTTTTTTGGCAACATTTACAAACTTTCAGCTGTTTGCAAACGCAATTGAAATGGGTCAATACAACGAATGTTTCAAGTGGTTTCCCCAAACTCTACTGACAATGCAACTTTTAATGACTGCCGCCATCTCAAAATTCATCCCCCTGAGGGCTTTTTCACACCATGTCCAGACCAGAACAGTTTATTCCCGGACAAAAAAAGCATCCCAATGTATCCCTTTGGTATTTCTGGGCTCTGATCACACCAGCGCAGTCCGTTCCAGTCCAGACAAGAAGATACTGCTTGTTTCATTTTCCTCTGGTCTGAAATCCACAGAAACGCATACAAATGCACTGATCCACACCTTAAAGGCCATTTGTAGCTATAAAAAAAAAAATGCTTCTGAACACTGCAAAATCATGGCAAAACGCAACATGAAATGCTTGATCTGGCAAGGGGTTTGTTGAGTGTCATGTTTGACTGCATGTTAGAAATACGGCAATAAGTCAGAGAAGAGATTATTGCCCTTCACAAACAAGAAACGGGATACAAAAAGATAGCAATGCTGTTTTGCATTCTTTGGCACTGGAAACCTGCAGCGTGTGGAAGGCAAGATGGCTTCATTAGATTAAACAAAGTACTGCGCTCCCTGAATAAACGCACAAATTGCTACTATATGAATGGTGGTGGTGCCCCCCCAACAAATAGTGTCAAAGTGTACCAAAATCAATTCAGAATTTGCTATTTGCTCAATATCAATTCAAAACTACTTTTCCTACACTGAGTTTTGCCAGACAAAATATGTGAAAAAAACAAAGCGCAATATATTATAATGCACATAGGGTAAAGTGCTATACATAGGTGTATTATAATACATACCTATGCTATACATAGGTGTCCTAAATCAACCAGTGTTTCCTAAAAAGCCATGCAAGTCCACAGTGAAGTGTTTTAATCCAAAAATACAAGTGTCCAAAGGTGATCCAAACGCCAACACACCCCAGTGTTCAATCATGAGGAACTTTTCCGCACTCACCAGATATATGTGGCCCTGAATTTATAGATGAGCCACATACAATGTATTCAATATCCAAGTGTTCCTTCCAACTTGTGCTTCTTATTCCTA
Source organism: Nanorana parkeri (assembly GCF_000935625.1). NCBI lineage: Eukaryota > Metazoa > Chordata > Amphibia > Anura > Dicroglossidae > Nanorana > Nanorana parkeri. The sequence goes on along the minus strand of NW_017306855.1, from coordinate 872,576 downwards.
CCAAAGTGTTACAAATAGGGATACACCAATACTAGTATCAGGGCCGAGTACTCGCCCAAATGCTCTGATACCTTCCCTGATACCGCAACAGGCTCCATGCTGATTGACTGGGAAGCCGGCTCCATGCCGATTGGCTGGGAATCCGGCTTCCCAGCCAGTCGGCATCAAACCAGCCAAACATGGAGCCGGCTTCCCAGGAAATCAGGAATCTTATAAATAGGTTGTAGTTTGGGGTTTTTTTTGTTTTTTTTTAGTCAGCAGATGGCGCTCTAGTCTCCTTTTTTAAATGCTTCAAATGGTCTTTAAAAACACGATGTGTGATGGGGAAAAAAAAAAAAAGCTCAATGCTCAGGGTACAGTGTGCACCTAGAGTCCAGAGGTGCTCCTACAGTACAGTGGGAGATTGAACCATTTAAAGGCTAACATAGCTACTTGCAGACACCAAAGGGTGAACATACTTCAGCACTGTTACCTTTTAGAAGTTTTTTTAGGCCAGGTCGGGTTCACTTTAAAGCTGAGCTCCAGGTAGAGCTAAAACACCATTTAAAGTGGAAGGAAAGTCTAAAGAAAAACATAATGTTTAGACCCCATTCACACTGAGCTACATCCAAAAAAGAGCGGCATTCAGCGACAGTGCACATTTTGTCGCGCTACGTAGCGTGACTTTTCGCAGGGACTTTGTGGCTGCTACATTGGGCTGTAACCAATCAAAATTGGTGTTGATGTGACATCATTCCTTCTTTCTTATATTTCTGTGCAAAAGTGACACTTCTGTAGTGCGACAATGAGCTACACCATTAAAGTCTATTGAGCCAAATCGCAAAAAATCAGCCAAAAAATAGGCAATGTTTGAGCTACAGGCGACATTGAGATGTGAACAGCTCCATTGAAATGCATTGGACAAGGTACATTGAGCGACATTGAGCTGATATTTGAGCGATTTTGGAGCTTAAATCGCTCAGTGTGAACGGGGTCTTAATGTTCATTTTGCTTACTGTTCTGCTCACATGGGGTAACCATTTTATCCCATAGTTCTCTTTAGGGTCATGGGAGGACATATACTAACCTCCTCCGGTGACCCAAAGCTCAGTATAAAGTGAGCTATTGCCCGCGATATACTGAGAACGCCGAAGCCAGGACGGATCCCGACAACAGTGTCAAGATCCACCCAGCTAGCTGTTTGCCAGCTGGATCTGCCTATCTAGAGACAGCCAGCAGTTCGCAGCCCCTCCCCTGTCCGTTCCTCCAGCGCTGGAGGATCAGAGGGGAGGGGGGAAATCCCTGCGGGGAGCAGTGACTGACAGTCGAACACATACCACTGATCGCTCACTTCCCGATCAATAGAGCCAACGTGTGACAGTTTCAATGTCACACGTCGGCTCTAACTATGGGGATGAATGTAATTCACTCACCTCATAGTTCTCCTTTAACGCCTCCATATAACTGCATCTATATAGATATTTTGTTTTTATTTTTAGCCTTCTACTGTCAGGTTATATTGCCACCTACAGAAGGACTGAGTACTGCCAAGCAAAATATTGTAGGCCAGGCCATGGATAACCTCTTCTGTCTCCAGTTTGTTTGCTAGTGTCCTAGGTGGATGGATTCCTTCAGCACTGTTTGAGAAGTCTAACCAATTTATTTTCTCGTGCCTTTTTTCTTTGATATTTTTTTGGGGATTTCTTCTTCCGTTGACTGCATTCAAGTTTGCTCACTACATTGTTGCTTTTTTTGGCATGGCAGCTGTCTGGATCTGCCTTTTCTGAGCTTAGCTTTAGAGTGCTGACCCGGACCTCGTCAGAGTGGACTTGCAGGACTAGCCTGGAAGTCTCTTGTGGGCACTGGGTTCTGCTTGTGGCGCTTTCCAGACCCAGTACTGGTAAAAAATGGCCATGGAGGACTTTCCATGTCCTGAGCGGTTAGCACGACCTTTGCGTTTGCCCTGTCTCTAAATACTCTGTTGAGGATGCCAGTCAGGCTGAACATTGACCGCAACATCTTTATTTTCACTGCTGGTCACCATTTTAGTTTTCCTGCTACCCCTGGTTTTACCATGGAAGGTGTTCACACTGAGGGATTGAGGTATATTGTTTGCTTGATGAAGTGTTGCATGCACATGCTGTGCGCTCTCTCCCACCATTCAGTGTAGAGAAAGCATCATCCTGCTGTTGCTCTTGCTTTGTGAAACGTCACATGGAGCTCTGATCTTAAGTCCATTCCTATTGCCCACCTACAGTGACTCTGATCACCTCCAACCATCTGACCCTTATCGGCCTGTTGCCTGGGTTTGCAAGCACCTGAGGTCTTGCCTCAAACCTTGAGCCTACCGTAGTTGCGTGACCGCCACGCTGTCACATGTCTGTATCTAGACACAGAGTGAACAGTCCTGCTACAATTGACCCAAGTCCACACTCCCCTAATGGTCCCAGAGACCTTTACTTTGCACCTTTTTAAGGACACAGATGATTGAAATCATGACCCTATTGTTATAGGGTCTACTTCATGAGTCTCCCCTACTTTGGTCACGTGAGGCAGAGTCCCTGATCCTGTCGTCAGGGGCCTCTACTGCAGTCATGCAAAACTTTACCCAGCTCTCACATAATATGGTACTCCTTGATCCATCAGGTCACCTGGGTTCAGCTTTGGCCTAATGTCTTTTCCTGGCATCACCATTGTGCAACACTTGGACAACCTTCCATTTAATAGAGCAGCCACGGAGGACCCTAGCAGTCATTCTCTCCTGAAGGCCTTTAATGCCTGTAAGATCCAGGTGGATCCGGCTTCAGCGTTGGAAGCCACTTATAGGTGGTGTTATCCAGCATAGTTTCTCACTGGAAGGGTTCGCGGCATGTTTGACCTCAGGTCCCTTATTACAGGGTGTGTTACCCCCTCTCTCCTACTTGGCAGGAGCCTTTGGTGTTGTGTGTCCTTTTCAGAGGCACTTCTTAAGGCAGTAGTCTTAAGAAGACTAAGGTGTCTGCCTCTGAGAACCAGGTAGTTCCTGGCAGGATCACTCAACCCTCCCCATCAGAAACCTGACAGGGTCTGTTCTCCCCATTGTTGAGGTGTTCCTCTCTCCTTGGGCTGAGTTTTGGATTTTTCCAGTGCAGGTGATTACTACACTGGGATTAAATCTTGGGATCTCTCCTTCAATCCGTTTATTTGGACACTGCTGAATCCAATCTAGGTAATACTGTGCTCATCTGAAAGGAACAGGATTCTATCGTAAGGTAAGTAGTGGTCGACTGATATCTTTATTTTTATTTTTTTCAAGAACCGATACAGATTATGGGCCACCTTTCAGGCCGATAACCGTCATCGGGTACTAATATTCTGGTTCCATCCAGCTGCAGAATGTTGCACTGGTAGCTGAATGTAAACAGGCAGTGGGCCTGATATCGGCCGACCGCCTAATGATGCAATAGCCAATAGCAGGTTGGCTATTGTACCCGCCCACTGCCTGCTTTCAATCAACAGAGTAGCGGACCTGAGAGAGAACTTTCTCTCAGATCTGCTCATCAAGAAATCCCTGCTTTTGATTAGCTGGTCTTGTGCCTGCAAAATTTTTTTCCCCAGGTTCCTTGTCTGGTACCTGTTTCCATTAAGGACTTGTTCCCTCTCCTTGATAAACATTTTTGGTTTCTGGGTTTTTTTTCACTCCTAAGTGGGAGTTTGGGATTCTCAGTTTCCTCCTGGTTGTATTGATATGCTTCCTTATAAGTTAGGGGCCTCAACCGGAGTCGGATTGGTCTTTTACGTGGCTCTTGGGCTGCAGGTAGCCCTCAGTTCTGGTCTTATTGGCCCCGCTAGCAGTTGGACAGCTTTTGGATGTCCTGACAGTAGATGACTTCCTGTGCCCCTCAATGCATGAGAAAGAAAATAGGATTTTTTTTATTCGCCGCAGAATCCTTTTCTTGGCGTCCTATGGGATACCGGTCACACCGATCTGTGTGTTTACTGTCTTGGTAATGCTTTGCTACAAAAATTGAGCCATGCTAGATGTAGAAGGTTTTTTTTGTGTCCTGTAGGGGGCAGTATAACCCAACAGTAGATGCCTTCCTGTGTCCCTCAATGGATTTCAAGAAAAGGGTTTTATGGTCAAAGCAAACATTTTATTTTAGCTGTTCAACTCCAGCAGTCAGACTATTGACATTCAAATATTTACTACTTCTTAGCAATACCTAGAATAATAGCATGTGGAGAGTAGCTGAGGTCAGAACATGTACAGAGATGGCATTTGTATACTCTTGCGGCTTTTGTTATAACTGTTTCTCATTATCTTGCTATTATTAATCGCTGTGATCACCCACTCAGTGCAAAGCCGTAGCATCCACCCCTTCGACAATACCTTTTTACTAAGTGTCGTAGGAAGGAAAGTTTTTTTTTTTTTTGTTTTGTTTGGAAACCTTTTTAAAGTTAATACATCTGAAAGTTTAAGTGGAAGAAAGGCTACAAAAAGGTTAAATTGTTCATGCTGATTTCTGTACGGATTATAAAGCTAGAGAAGAATTGACTGCAGGTGTTCTCATCGCAAACAACATCCATCTCGCTATTACTATGCCACCCATGGCTCCCACACAGATTCATAATTAGAGGAATTTAAATAATTATGCCCTCTCATTGCGAACATGTACAACCGAGTTAAAGGCACCACATTATATTTTACTGCAAATCGTGATCGGGCAGGCTGTTTACTAGTTCTAAAAAGTGCTGGGAGATGGGTCTCTTTGCTCAATGTGCTTTAACGGATCATTATTTCAGCCATAGCAGTAGCAGTTGCTGCAATCACAGTCATTATGGTGAGAGGATTGGGGTGCATGCTAAATATGATCTGCTGCGTTCTGCAATCATCAAGATTTATATTCTTCATTTACAGTACAGAAGACTGATTATTTATACAGTGCAATAGAGTCCTAAAGAATCATTTACATCAATGTCTACCCCAGAGGAACTCGCTATCCTTGGTTTACACCTTAGCCATACTTTCACTGCACACTAGGGCCAGTCTTGGCTGCAAACCAAGTACACGGAACTCATTTTTTTTTTTTTTTTACAGCTTTTAGATTTACCTGAGGAGAATGTGAACAGATAAATGTAAATCTTAATGAATGTGAAGGTTTAAAACTCTGGATCTGTGTATAATCAGTAAATATAAATGTGCATTGTGCAGCCATATTTGCTCTAATACTGCACTGTAATCGTGCATTACCACTCCTTCTATGGTTGCCAAAACATTAGAATAAATAGTTTTGTGCATAATCTTTTATTATTGTCCGCACCCCAATATTATTGTTCATAGCAGTCAGATGGCTTTCATCATTTTTGGTTAAATGGATACAGGATTATGATTGGTTACTAAGAGTGGCACACTTTTTATACATCATCCCCTATAGGACTAAATTGAAACACATACACCTACTGAATGCTTCCGTTTTTGATTCCGACATTGCTGCATTTTACTTGTTCACCTTACTTTTTTCTTTGTCTTTAATGTGGTGCTCTGAGAACCCTTTGTGATGCAGTAGAGCTCTTCCAATACATACCGAGGGGAATTGATCAAAACTGGAGCAGACAGAATCTGAAGCAGTTGCCCAAAGTAACCAATCTGCTTCTCTCTTCAGTTTGTCCAGTTAAGATTTGAAAATGAGAGCGAGAAGCTGATTGGTTACAATGGGCCACTGCTTCAGATTGTCTGTCTGCTCCAGTTTTGATAAATTCCCCTTACCCAGTGCTGGCAGTGCTCTTCCTTCGGGAGGGTGGCTACGTTTGTCCCCCATGGTCCCTGTATGTTTTTTGTAAAGTAGTCACCGCTCCAAGCTCACTCCCATGATGGAATACAATCTCAATATGATTTGGTAAACTAAACATTAGATTGTAGTCCATCTTGCCATGAGATGAAGAAGCAATGTCAGCCTCCAGCTCCTTTTTAAAAGCAAAACTCCAGCTTTAATGTGCCTATTTTTGTCCAGGAAAGCTACTTTAGAGCTAAGCCCCGTTTACTCAGCATTCCTCTGTTCAGAGAGTTTGTCCTAACCTGCCAATTGGTAACCCCCATTAGATGCATGCCAAGGTGCTTGGCCTCAAGCTTGTGGATAGCAAACCCTTAAGCCCCATTCCATTCCCAAACTGCACGTATCTGTACCATGTATGATTACATGCGGACTGCCACTGTCACCCTGTCATTAACTTTAAATGGGTACAGCGGCTACATCTCCCTGAAGGTCCAGAAGGCTGCATAAGTCCCCTTGTTAATGGGGCCTTACTAGCAAAGTGTGGCCAGGCTCAGGGGGTATACAAGAGATTTGAAAGTAGTACTATAAAGCTAGCCTTAGATGGTGCAATCAGATTATACAATGTCTTTAGATTTGCCAAAGATATGTAATGTGAGGACTTTATACAGATTACAACTGAATTGGCCTTTCTAACTGGATCTAGTCTGCTTTAGGCAAGCCTTTTTTACTTTTAGGATGGCTCTGAGGTTTGCTGTAAGATTTCTGTGAATTCTGCCTGTCTGCAGTCTTCCATTGACCCGTTCTCTTTCTTTCAGATGAGTCACGCTTGGAAGATCATTGCTTTTGGTGGCTCCAAGGACCAGCTACTTATGCAGGAAAAAGCACGAGCAATCCTGAACTTGTACAAGCCCAGCTCTACTTCTCGAGCCCTTATCCTGTCTTGATACATTCCTTCAAACTGTAAAAGTGTAGTGCAGACGACATGGCCCTCACTGCCCAGATTGACATCGGATTCCACAGGATTGTTGTCATGCGGTTGCTTACGTGGACTCAACCGCATTTGTATATTCTCCAGACGACCGAAATGGAGAAAGTTAAAAGAAAAAAAAAAAACCTCAGATTGCAGCTAAGTTGTCTTTGGTATGATCTTATGACTGCCGGTCTTTCAGTTTTTTTGTTTACTCGTTTCAGTACCTTGGAAAAAAGACTCCACACATGCACCTACACATATCAAGCGCCTCTGTTTTTCTTTTAATATTTAAGTTATCCTCAAGTTGAAAGATAATTGACACCCTTCCTGTTTGCATGGGGAAGGCAATACCTTCCTGACATTGCTTGTCTCATATTGCATTCAGATGCCTTCAAGCAAAACTCCTCTTCATACAAGCCAGCCACTTGCTTTCAATCCCAAAACAGCTTTCAGATGTGGCTGTAAATCAAGGTTTCTGACTGCACAGTATTACAAGGAAGAGTCATTTAATTTAATAAGTGAGAATTCTTAAGAAGTCAGTTGAATTTCATTGAATTTAATAAGCGAAGATCTAGAGAAGATGATGTTTATTACTGGATTTTATAAGTGAAATGTGGACATGGAACTTTTGACCCTCACAGGATTTGTAGAAGTATTTTCTAGAAGAAGTTTCTGCCTTGCTACCTTGGACCAAGAACTGAAAAATTCAGTACTTGACTGCTGGTAACCTATATATTGTAGTTTTGTTTCCTGCATTTGGTTTTTTTGTAACTCGTGGGGTGTTTAAAGTAAAACACGTACATGATTCCTTTTTTGCATCTGAAAAACCTCACAAGGTAATAAGAACAGCTATAAAATGTTAATGGTGTTGATTTGCAGCTGTAATTACATCCTGAGTATTGGATTTATCGGACATGCATCTGCTGACTCAAGTTCCCATGATGACTGCTTGGTATCGTGGGATTAAAGGAAATTTGCCATTGCTGCCTCTCCTGAAATGCCAAATACATGGCAGTTATGCTTTGGCTTTTGATACTTTAAGTCACTGATCTGGGACGACCTGTAGACCTTTCCTTTGACTTTGGTACATGCTTGTTGTAGGTCTCTAACTCAGAGGAACTGCAGGTGTAGAGCCAGTTTAGTAGAATTTTCATTACAGTGATGGCAGACCACACACACTTTTCTTCCAGATGAGTCTTGCTTGGAAGATCAATGCTTTTGGTGGCTCCAAGGACCAGCTGCTCATGCAGGAAAAAGCACAAGCAATCCAGAACGCATACAAGACCAGTCTAATTCTTGGACCCTTATTCTGTCTTGTATAGTATAGATGTAGTGCAGAGGACATGTCCATCCCTGCCCAAAGTCACCGGTTTGCACAGAATTGTTGTCATGCGGTTGCTCATGCAGGAAAAAACACAAGCAATCTAGAACGTATTCAAGACCAGCTCCAATTCTCAGACCCTTATTCTGTCTTGATCCACAGTATATAGATGTAGTGCAGAGGACATATCCATCACCACCCAGATTGACATTGGTTCGCAGAAACGTTGTCATGCGGTTGCCAGTGTTGACTCCAACTGCATTTGTACATTTTACAAACAGAAAAAGTGAAGAATGAAGTCGGATTGCAGCCAGGTCCACTTCAATATTGTCTTATGACGGCCTGTCCTTTCAGTGTTTTTTTTTTCTTTCCTTTACTGGTTTCGGTTCTTTGGGGGGAAAAAAAGTGTGCACATTGCTTACACATATCCAGCACCTCCTGGTTTTCTTTAAATATTTAAGTTAAGAGAACTATGGAGTAAGTGTTTTTCCCCATAGTTCTCTTTAAGGTCACGGGAGGACATATGCTAACGTCCTCTTGTGACCCAAAGCTCAGTATATAGCAGGCTATTGCCCGCAATATACTGAGAGCGCCACAGCCGGGATAGATTTTGACAATACGGTACGATCCACCCAGCTGCGTGAGTGACAGCGGGCTCTGCCTATCGAGGCAGAGCCAGCTATGCTCGCCCCCTTCCACGTATGTTCCTCCACTCAGCGCTGGAGGATTGGGGAGGGGGGAGGATCCCTGCAGGGAGAGGTGACTGACAGTCACGGCTCTCTACAGGGAGATGATCAGAAAGTGAGCGAGTGACGGTATGTGTTCTCACTTCCCAACCAATAGAGCCGACCTTTGACAGCTTCTTTATCACAGGTCGGCTCTAACTATGAGGATGAGTGGAAATCACTCACCTCATAGTTCTCCTTTAACTTCAAGATGTAAGATAATTGACACTCTTCCTGTTTGCGTGGAGAGGTAAAACCTTCCTGATATTGCTGGTCCTCATATTGCATTCAGATGCACATAACACATTTTTTTTTTTGTACACCTTGAAGCAAAACTCCTCTTATTACAAGTTAGCCACGTGCTTTCTATCCTAACACAACTTTTCAGATGCAAATCAAGGTTTCCAACTGCACAGGATAACCAGGAAGAGTCATTCAAAGTGAAAATTCTTAAGACATTTGAATATCATTGAATTTAATAAGTGACGATCTACAGAAGATCCTGCTTATTACTGGATTTAATAAGTGAAACATGCAGTGTTTAAAGAACTGATGAAAACAAATCCATAACGAACTGTTGCAGTGTGGGGGTATCCCAACTGTAAGGGTGAAAGTGCATTTACATTTTTGCAATAAAATTTTGGAAAACCTCTTTATATGTTTTGTTCATATTCACACCGCATACCGAACATTTATTTTTTCAAAGATATTTCTTGCCTTTTTAGATGTTTTGTTGCAACAGCCGACATTGCTGATTCCAGGTTTTTCCTCAGGACCTTCAAAGGGATCGGTTTTATAGAAAGCCTTCACACTGTTCTATTTTCGTTCAACCCGTGGACCTGAAGGGAAAAAAAAACAAAACGTAGAACAGAAGAATGCTTGTAAGCGTTGATCGAGGAGTCCCCCTCCCTTCACTTCCTCTGTATTCTGACAGCGGCTCCTGTCAGAATACACAAACGGTGCTGGCAGCTGATTGGCAAATATAAATCATTAGAAGGATAATCAAGTATACATTTTAACCCTTATGGAGCCAAGAAACCCTAACCCAAATAAAATAAATTTAAACTGCAAGATTTTTTTTTTTTTTTAGCCTATGTTATATGAATGAGAAGATGTAACAAATAAAAAAAATTAAGTGTTTTCCTTATTTGGCTGCAAGAGTGGAAATACACTGTTAAGTGCTTGTTTTGTCTTGGGCATTCAAAGCAGATTTGCATGCTTAATCCTTTCCTTGGTCCTGGCGGCTCCCTCCACGCTGCTTGACCAGTCCCCAAAACCTCCTTTTCCCTGGGCTCTATCGGTCTAAGGACCACTGACATCATCGCTTCCTATGCAGATCCATTGACCTTCATTAGATGTGAGTACGCCGAGGGACATTCTATAGCTGGAGTGAAGGAGTGCTGATTTGTCGCAGAAACTAAGATCATGTGAGGTGCACTGCTTCATTTGAGCCCCCTAGACACAATGAGCACATAATCCTTACAGGGTGGTTGTAGCCCCACTGCAAGGGTAAGGTGTCCGCCCCCCCCTTCTTGCTGGAGTTCTTTAAAGTAAAACACGTATATGACTTGTTTGTTGGAGCCGAAAAGAACTTCACAAGGCAATAAGAGCCACTATAAAATGCTAGTGGTGCTGTTCAAAATGTTCAATAAAGTTCTGATTTGCAACTGTAGACTTCAGCCTGGTGATTGGATTTATTGGACTTAAATCTGCTGACTCAGGTTTCATGAGGTTTAATATCGCTTGGTAAGGTGTGATTAAAGGAAATCTGCCTCTGCTGCTCCCTCCTGAAATGCCAGTTTCATGGAGGTTATATTTTGGCTTTTAATACTTTTAATGCCTTGATCTGGAACTCCTTTTTCTTTTGACTTTTACTTAGTTCATTTGTATTTAAGGCCTATAGCTCTGAGGAACTCTGAGCTACCAGCATTTCTGTGTCCCTGGATTTAGTACATTGAGTTACTGAGTGCACACATGCAGGTCTCCTAATCATCATCCTTGTTTCAGATCAGTGGCTTAGAAAGTACTAAAGGAATGGTTATCGCAGCCAGGGCAATTGGCAGAGGTCAGCAGTGGCAGCTTCCATTTGATGAAGTTCTGACTGCCCAGCCCTACCTACTTTATACATGCTTTGTGCGTTTAAGGTAAATTTCCCAACTTTTGCCCACAGTATGTAGGAAATGTAGCTCACTAATTATAAATGTGTTTTTGCCTGGTGATCAGGCATGGTGTCAGATTCCTCGCATCACCTTTCAACATCTCGTGGAGTCAATGCCAAGAAGAATCGCCGCAGTATTGAAGACAAAAGGTGGCCCAACGAAGTACTGATGGGGTGGTCATAATAATCTGGCCACTCAGTGTATAGCGCTAACAGTTTGTGCAGTGCTTTACAATATAAGGAAGACGTTACAATCGCAATACAGGACAAGATGTTAAGGAGGGCCCTACAATCTAAAAGATATATGTAAACTTTTCTTTGTTGTCCTTTGAGGAACACAGTAATTTGTGGACTTGGGTAATACTGCTACCTGCTGGACAGTCCAAGTTAACCCCCTCCTTTTCCCAGCATGCTTCAATTTATTTCTAGTGTCCTAGGAGGCTAGACCTCTCTTTTTAGCTCTGCTGAGAAAAGTTTAATCTTTTTTCTAGTCGCTTTTGTTCTTCAATTGAGATTTTTACTGCATTGCTCCTGAGCAGGTCTTTCTTCGCAGCAGATCAGCCGTTCCTCAGTCTGACTTTTAGAGTGCCATATTCAGACCCTGCTGCGTGGAAAGTTGCAGAGCGAGCCTGGAATGTGACCTTCAGGCACCGGGCAATGCGTAGTGCTTTTCAGACCTGTGTGTAAAAGTTTTCCACAGTGTACTTTCCTACATCCAGAGCCGTGCATTGTCTAAGCTCTGATTCCAGCCGACTGAACTATCTGGACTGGAGAGTCCAGTAGATACAGCGGCGGATTGATATCCGCCGCTGTACTCTCCCCGGAACTGTTACTTAATTGTCGGGCGCCGCGGCCCGATATTAATGCGCCGGCCCGAAAGTAAGGAAATAGTCCCCTCTCTCCCTGGGCCATACCACTTTATCGGAGAGCCCGGGGGAGAGGGGACAGTTTGACATTATGAGGTTCCACAGGCTGAACCACAAATTCCCCCTCTAGTTCTCTCTAATGCAGATGGGCCAGTCTATGCAGACATGACGCCACGACCCACTGCAGAGGGTGTCGCGACCCACTTTTGGGTTGCGACCCACAAGTTGAGAACCACTGGTCTAAGCCACTGGACTTTCAAGAATAGCTTTGCATGGGAGCTTCCTTGTTTATTTCTTATAGGTATTTATATAGCGCTGACAATTTATGCAGCACTTTACATAGTTGCACATTCACATCAGTCCCTACCCTTAAGGAGCTTACAATCTAAGGTCCCTATCTCACATGCATACATAGAGAGGAGCCAATTAACCTACCAGCATGTCTTTGGAGTATGGGAGGAAACCAGAGTACCCGGAGGAAACCCACGCAAGCACAGGGAGAGCATGCAAACTCCTTGCAGATAGTGACCTGGCCGGGATTTGAACCGAGGACCCCCAGTGCTGCAAGGCAGAAACGCTAACCACTACGCCACTGTGCTGCCCTGTTGGACGTCACCACATTTTCTCTGTATGTTGTCACCACAGAAGGAGCCAATACCGAGGGTCTGACTGTTGACATATTTGCTGGGTGGATTGTCACCTGCGCATGCTCTTTCCCTCCATAAAGCATTGAGTAAATGCCTTAATTTGCTGGATTGAGACACATGTGGAACTATTCTCAATTCATCCATTTAGCTGCCTGGCTCAACCTCTTGTTTTCATACTTCCCTCCTCTGCACCAAAGAATAAGCACTCCAATAGATACTTGGCATCAGAAATGCAGCGCTGGAATCTACCATTTCAAAGTCAGTGAGCATCTGTACATGGTCAAACAAGCAGGTTTTTCCTCAAATTCCTCCGCACTTGATATGATAGGTCACCGTTCACTACATAGCCTGTTGCAGTCACTGTCCTGGGACCACGTAGTGCTGAATAATGCAATGCATTCATGTCCTAGAACAGTTTCATCCAGTGCGTTTTTGTACGTAAACAATTCATCGTTATTATTAAGAATTCTGGAAGAAATCGTCATAATCAGCTGCATTGTTTCTTGGAATAATTTGGGCTGCTTCTATCTTTGGTAGTTGCTAAATATGACAACAGGCTTTTTGGTGTATATTAAGTTCTAGCCATTTATATAAAGAGGCGGCATGTGCCCGAGTCATTATTTCTAATTTTAGGAATCCTTTATTTTCTTTGTATTAATCATGTCAGGGCTCCTTCTTCCTCTCTGATCTCTCATATCCTATTTATTTCTGTTATGACACATGAACAGGAAGAGTCGCACTCTGCTGGAGCATCCTTGTGTAATTAAAAGAATATTTCTGCACAATTATCTCTGCATCCCTGGCTGAGGTAACTGCTATAATGCTGACAGCATAGATACATTCAAAAAGAGTTATGTATCCCACTAAGGAGTTTTATTTTTTATAGAGGGAAGCTGCTGTCATGAGACAAATATAGAGGCTGCCATTGCTGATTTTCCTTCTGAAATTGACTATCGGGCGTATCTTATGCCTCAATGATTTGAGTCATCAATCTGCAGCACAGTAGTAGTAGTGTAGTGGTTAGTGATTCTGCCTTGCAGCACTGGGGGTCCTTGGTTGAAATCCTGGCCCGGTCACTATCTTCAAGCAGTTTGCATGTTCTCCCTGTGCTTGAGTGGGTTTCCTCTCACACTCCAAAGACATGCTGGTAGGTTAATTGGCTCCTGTATGTATGCATGTGAGATCGGGACCATAGATTGTAAGCTCAGTGAGGGCAGGGACTGATATATGAATATGTGCTATGTAAAGCACTGCGTAAAACTGCACTTAATATTTCAATTGCTGCATAGCTTTGGGTCTGTGGCCCTACACATACACTATATTGCCAAAAGTATTGGGACGCCGTCCTTTACATGCACATGAACTTTAATGGCATCCCAGTCTTAGTCCGTAGGGCTCAATATTGAGTTGGCCCACCCTTTGCAGCTTTAACAGCTTCAACTCTTCTGGGAAGGCGTCCACAAGGTTTAGGAGTGTGTCTGTGGGAATGTTTGACCATTCTTCCAGAAGCGCATTTGTGAGGTCAGGTAATGATGTTGGAGGAGAAGGCCGGGCTCGCAGTCTCTGCTCTAATTCATCCCAAAGGTGTTCTATCGGGTTGAGGCCAGGACTCCAGTCAAGTTCCTCCACTCCAAACCCGCTCATTCATGTCTTTATGGACCTTGCTTTGTGCACTGGTGCGCAGTCATGTTGTTACAGGAAGGGGCCATCCCCAAACTGTTCCCACAAAGTTGGGAGCATGAAATTGTCCAAAATGTCTTGGTATGCTGATGCCTTAAGAGTTCTCTTCACTGGAACTAAGGGGCCAAGCACAACCCCTGAAAAACAACCCCACACCATAATCCCCCCTCCACCAAACTTTACACTTGGCACAATGCAGTCAGACAAGTACCGTTCTGCCAACTACCAAACCCAGACACGTCCATCGGATTGCCAGACAGAAGCGTGATTCGTCACTCCACAGAACACGTCTCCACTTCTCTAGAGTCCAGTGACAGCGTGCTTTTCACCACTGCTGCATGGAATGGGTTTCCATTGGTGATGGAAACCCATTCCATGAAGCTCTCTACGCAGTGGCGGAGCTAAGGAACAAAGGGCCCTGGTGCAAGATTTTTTTTGGGCCCCCCCCCCAAAAAAAACCACAAACACAGCGCTCTCCTCCCGCAGCGTTTGGCCGGCTGTCACTTTCTCTCCTCCCCACTGGGACACAGAGCAGCGCCCATCGGGGAGGAAAGAAAGCACGGATGCGCTGCTGTATCAGCAGAAAAATTGCACTTTTGGCATTGCGATGTATATAGAAAGGGGGGAGGGGAGGCAATGTATATAGAGAGGGGGAAGGGGGGCAATGTATATAGAGAGGTGCCCTCTCTGTATACATTACCTCCCTCTCGCAGACTCGCACGCTCTGCCTCTCCCGCTTACAGCCGACGAACCCAGCGGTGAGTATCCGGCGGGCCCCCCATCTCTGCGCCGGGAGTGTCGGATGAACGGATGATCCGACACTCTCGGCGCAGAGATGGGGGGCCCGCTGGCCGCTGGGTACCGATCCGGCGCTGAGACTGTGCTGGGCCCCCTAGAGGCCCGGGGCCCTGGTGCGTCCGCACCGCCTGCACCGGCGGTAGTTCCGCCACTGTCTCTACGCACTGTTGTGCCAATCTGAAGGCCTAACGAAATTTGGAGGTCTGTAGCTATTGACTCTGCAGACAGTTGCCGACTTCTGCGCACTGTGCGCTTCAGCTTGCACTGACCCCGCTCTGTCATTTTACGTGGCCTACCACTTCGTAGCTGAGTTGCTGTTGTTCCCAGTTGCTTCCACTTTGTTATAATACCACTAACAGTTGACCGTGGAATATTTAGTAGCAAGGAAATGTCACGGATGGACTTATTGCACAAGTGGCAACCTATCACGGTACCACACTTGAATTCACTGAGCTCCTGAGAGCGACCCATTCTTTCACAAATGTTTGTAGAAGTGTCTGCATGCCTAGGTGCTTGATTTTATACACCTGTTGCCATAAGTGATTGGAACGCCTGAATCCAATGATTTGGAAGGGTGTCCCAATACTTTTGGCAATATAGTGTATTTTTACACGAGAGTGTCGGCATGACAGCCAGGCAGCTATATTTTTCAGATGATCTGTAATGGAACCTCCAATCCTCTATCCTTACAGATTTACATTAAAGAACCGCTGAATGTAAATGGGAAACCAACATTGTAAGAGATTTGTAAGGATCACCTGTGCTGAGAGGCTGGCATTGCCGACTGGTCTTCTGATAATGCTAGCAACTTGACTGTAATGCAATATACTGTAAGCCATTGTCCTGGAAAAAGCATGCACCAACCAAAGACAGTGCAGTTTGAACACCTAAATTACATGTTTGTTCCAGGTCAGTGAATAAAAGAGAGTTAGCATTGGAATGTATTACCGGCAGGTGACAAGGAAGCATGGAACCAGCTTTCTGGCCAATCAGGAAGCCAGGGGTGGTGAGTAATGACTTGCCGTCTGACTTCCTGATTGGCCAGCTAATCAATTGATCGAGAAGCTGGCCAATCAGGAAGCCAGGCGGCGAGTCATTACATGCCGCCCTGCTTCCTGATTGGCCAGGAAGCCGGCTTCAAGCTCTCTCATCACCAAGTGACGAGGAAGCATGGAGCTGGCAAAATGGGTAGATAGGCGACGTGCGATGACTCGCCACCCGGCTTCCTGATACCGGAAGTTCCGGTATTGAGATAAATATCGGGAGCATTTGGATGAGTGCAAGTACTCGCCCAAATACTCGGTATCAGCACCGATACCGATACTAGTATCGGTGCATTCCTAGTGTCTGTCCTAACAAAGGATTAAAGATCTAAAAGCATTGTGTGTTAATTAGAGGAAGCTCAGAGTGGCCCTAGCCCTAGTTCTTCTATGGGTCCAAATGGAAGCAGAGGTGAGGTGTTGGACCCGGTGGTTATCAGCTCACAGGAATAAAAGAGTGTTAAGCAAGGCCCAAAATTGCCCAAGTCCAGCACAAGGCGGAGGGTCCTCCCGGTATAGAGGGCAACTGACGAGAAATGCACAGGTAATCAAATCAGAAAAGAGCTCCAAACAAATGTCTGAGTCCAAAACTATATTATTTATTATTGTAAAGAGCTGTGCAAACTGTTGGCACTATATAAATCCTGTATAATAATAATCCAAGGATATCACAAAGTACAGTGAAAGCAGACAATGCAATTTCGAGGTCAAACAATTGCCCTTCATCAAGGCTTTGACAAGAGTCTCAAAGAACCTGCACTCTAAGCCTGGGTCATTAAATCAGAGTGGGGGGTATTGAATATGACTTGGAGTGAGCCAAGTCAGGCAACTCTGCAAGCTTCTGTCACTTTAAAATTGTAAAGAGAACCTCCAAAGGTCACCCACACCGGCACATTCAAAGGATAAGAAATATTTTGTTTTTATTATTTTTAGGTGGGATTAGGCGCAAATAACAAGCATACATATAGTGGGTGGTTTCTCAAATTTGTCTGCAAAAGTGGAACTACACCTTAAAGTGACATTAAAGGATACATTTTTCCCCTCCCCCCATGTTAATGTCAGCACTTACCTTAAATGATGTCTCTTAATCCGACCTTCCTCTTCTTTCCCCATGTTTTCATATGTCCCTCCAGCGGTGCGGCGGCTCTCCGATCCAGCGCTGACTCCTCTCTGCTTACAGGCACTTACGATCCAGCGGTGTCTGCATGAGGGTGCACGCGTCCATAGACTTACCTTGCGTCTCTGCTCGTCTCCCGGCCGAGAATAAGCGTTTATTTTTTTGTCAGCTTGTCAGCAGTAGAAATAGGCAATAAAGCGGGAGGCTTTAGAACCCCTTTAAGTCACCTATTGACACACACACATGTATTGCTCCTCTCTCACCACTAGATGTCAGCCTTGTTCTACCTGTTCCCTAATAAGACATAAGAGCATTTGGGACATGTCCCTAATCCTGCAAATGCATCCTCACTCAAGCCCCAGAGACGTCAGTCTACACCGCTCCTTGGCAATTTTGCGTCCCACTGTTTTTTAATGACATTTGATTTTTTTTTTTCTCTGTTCAGGACATTCTGCTCTGTCACTGTCTACTTATCCCTGTCCTACTTTTTTCCCTAGCCTGGAAAAAAAACAAACCTATATGTTATCCTTGTGTGTTTCTTGGCTGAGTGTCAGGCCGCTTCTCCCTTTTAATGTATTATTTCTTTACGCCAGATGAGTGTAAATGCTTGTGGGTATTAATATGCGGTAGAAGCTGCCCCGAACTGGAGGGCACTTGTATCCCCACCCTAAAACACCATCATTCCCAGCTGGCTTTGTTCCAGTAGAGATCAGACAAACACCTGTTATTGGTGCTATCATCCTGCGCTCTAGACACACATTTGCTTTGCTTCAGACGTCTGGCATTCCATTTGATGTCTTTCCAATCCCTGGGAGTGCAGGAACACAAATGTAAGAGGCACGAACAAACGTAAGGGCTGTTTTTATACGTTTAACCAATTTTGGCGAGCCAATGAACAAGTGTTATGCTTTTATCATGCACAAGCGAAGTTTGAGAAGACAGTTGTTCGGGGGGAAAAAAAAATCTTTTAAAAGAATTACATAAAGTACAACCATGCACTGAATGCGAGATTTCAGACAATTGTGCCATGTGATGCACCTACCAATAAGCTTCTCCAAAGGAGTGCGGGGGAACTGCCATTGGTACATTAGATGCCTATAGATTAATAACTCAATCAATGGGTTGAGTGCAAGGCACAGGAGCTAAAAACACACAAAATGCATACGTGTGGATCGCTGGACCCGACAAAGGCTTTGTAATGCTGTTCAACCAGTCTTGTGATCAACCATTCAGTAATAACATGTTGGTAACTAGACATGTGCGATTCGTTTTGCTCCGAATCAAAATTTGTGCAAATTTTCCGAAATTCGGACAAATCCGAATCCCGATGCATCCGAATGTCTCTGAATTTCCATTTATGAATTTCAGATCCCGTACGAATTCCGTTCAAAAACTAAATTGAATCGGACATTTGGCTTTTCTGGCCAATCAGATGTGTTTTTCAGTTTAATGCCCCGAATGGGTCTGAATACAAATTTTTTGTTACGGCAAAATGGGAGCCATATACAGTATATACATATAATACTAAAGCTGAGGCTCCTAGACCTGAATGGCATTCGGGATCTGAACTTCCAAATTGCATTTGGGAGCTCCCGAATGCCATTTGGGTCTGGGAGCCTCAGCTTTAGTAATATATGTATATGGCTCCCAGATCCGAAGGGCATTCGGGATCCAAATTTCTGAATCGCATTCGGGAACTCCCGAATGCCATTCAGGCCTGGGAGCCTCGGCTTTAGTAATATATGTATATGGCTCTCACACCTGAATAGCATTCGGGAGCTCCAGCTTTAGTATTATTATTAAGATTTAGCTTTAGTATTAATATGTGTATATGGTTTTTTGTGATAGTCATAACGAATATATGTTCGTAAACGTATCCGAAACTAACAAAAATTTGGATTCTGTCCAAAACCCCGACTCGAATTTCGGACCCGAATCCCGAAATACCCGAACCAAATTTTTCCGCAGCTTACATATCTATTGGTGACCTAACTTTTCTCCACTGCAGTTAAGCAATACAGGTTGGTCACTGAACCACCTACACCCTACTATTTGGATGGAAGTATCGCCATGATGATGAGGTCATCACTCTGTTGTGTCTTCCTGTCAGTAAGCTCTTAAGCTTCCGTCGCAATATTGTGCTGCCTGTTACATACTCTTTGCAGTGCACCACAGCACGCAGAATGTGCACTGCATTAAAAAGGGGCTGGGCTGGTTTTTGTCCTTTTGTTCGTGTGGTAAGGCACCACAGTGGACCATGAAGGCTGACGGCAGCATACCATAAAACACAGCTCTTTTATAGAGGCAACATTGTCCTCTCAGTATTAGGTAGGAGGGGTTCCTAGTAAGAAACAGAACACAAGAACAGCAAAACAAATGTCATTTGTTTTGTTTGACTGATTTGGTGCAGTGACGCATGGAGGGGGGGGTTTCAGCTGCCATTGGGATGTGCGGGATCCCTTGTGCGTTCCTGTACCTTTTTAAGGGGGGTTGGGCTTCCTCCTGACAAACCTGCACCCAATTTTATCTTCTGACCCATGTGCTCCAAGATGGAGACTCTCATAGTTTAGAGTTAGGACCGCGCTATAAGAGGTGCCTTGGCGCGGCTGTGCAGCTTTCACATTTTCTGCAGAAGACGTGTATCCAAACCACTGTTTTTAATCTTAGAGGTAAGACAAGTTTTTTTTACACGCTAGCTTGTGAGTGTGCCAGGAAACTTTTTTACTGTAGAACACAAGAGCAGCCACACAAAAAAGGGCACAAAGAGGAGAAAACAGGCAAGCCCTTATGTTGTAGTGTTTGGATAAGATCATCAGACGACAAAACTACGTGTAGAGTGGAAAGATTAAACCTACACGGTATGTGACCATATGGTGATGGTGGCTGCAACCTAGCTATAGTGCTTGTGGAGTATATCTTTGAGGGTTATTTACGAAAGAGCCGAAGGATTATGCTGAAGCATCGGCTAATCCTTCGGCTCACTAAGACCTCCGGAGCCCTCCGGTTCATCCGAACCGAAGGGCTGCTGTAAGGGTTCTTCACAATAGCCCGTACAGCAGTTGAAGGCAGCCGAATCGAACACATGCTGTGGCTCAGCTGAGCCAAAGTCCCAGCCGAAGCAGGGAGACCGCTGTCCCCTCAAATGTAAACAACTGGGCGGAGCCAGCCGTAAAAGTACCCCTTACTCATTCACAAGGGGGGGCAGCCCCCCTGCCCGCAGACCCCCAAAACCAACGCCCCAGGGCTTGTCCCCATTGGCACAGGGACAAGGTGTTTTTCCCGGGGGGACCCTGGAAAAGCACCCTCCCAATACTGAGGGCATGCGACCTGCCAGGCCTGTGCTTGGATTAAGGGTCTGGTTAGGAATTTTAGGGGGGACCCCACGTATTTCCCCCCCCCCATTTTTGGGGGTGGGGTTCCTCCTTAAAATTCCTACCAGACCTAAAGGGCCTTGTATGACTTAACTTGGGGTCCCTCCTAACAGTCCTACCAAACCTGAAGGGTCTGGTATAGATCGGAAGGGGGACTCCACGCTGTTTTTGTTCTTTTATTAACATATCTTTTTTTATTCTGCTCGCTCCCTCGCAGTGCGATGGCCCTCACCCAAACGTATGGCACATTAGTGCCTGCGTTCCGGTCCAGTGCAATCTGCAAAAATGCTGCAACTATTTTTGCAGATCGCACTGGACCGGAACTCAGACACTAATGTGCCACGCGTTTGGGTGCGGGCCATCGCACTGCAGGTAGGGGGCGTGGCTGCAGTGCCATTGACTTCAATGCACCGCCAAGCCCGATCCCGCCCCTGAACGAATGGAGCCGGCCGGAGTGTGATTTAGTGCGTTCCAGAGCCTGACCTGGAACACACTGTGGTGGTTGGGAACCGGCCCTTATTAATATGTCAACAGAAGAGGAAACAAGGGGAAATTTGTTTCTCAAGCAAACTTTAGCAACAGAAATCAATGATTTAAATATCTTTTTCAAAAATCACTTTTTCACCTTTCACCCCTAATTATTTCTATAAAATTTTCATATATTCCATTTAATTATTTAAAAGAGAGAAAGTGCACAAAGTTCTCTAACAATGCATACTACTAGAGCGACATTTCACAGAAAGAAATCATAACCCGCAATACAATTAATCAAAGATCTGCATTGTTTTCGCAGGTATAATGATCACAGATTGGAAAAATAAAAATAAAGAACATTCATTCTTCTTTTTCTCGCATATTTTTGCCATTGTAATACAGTTGAAGAGACAAATGAACTCCATGGTCTATGGAGGTAGCATTTACCTAATTCTCTGCTCCTGCATATTACTTCATGCTAATGGTGCAGGTGTTGATGCTGAATTGTCTCAGACAATAGTTATCGCGTGTCAATGTTCTCTTATTTTAATAGATTAATTACAGAACTTTATGAAAATGGATTCTGCAAGGTCACAGGCAGCAGGGGTTTAAATATTTTTTATATATACGCTCCATCTGAAAGGTCGCTTATTTCATAACCGTCGATCATGGTAAGGTAACACTCATCTTGTTCCAGTAAGTGTGGCCATTGTGCTAACAGTTACATTGTTCCTGGATATTAAATCAAGGATGATTATTCTGAAATGCTGATTGGGATCGGGATCAGAGTACTTTAATGCGGACCTATGCTTTAAAGTGACTTTAAAGCTAAAAATAAAAGAAAGAAGAAAAGCTTGAAAAAAGAAAACGAATGCAGCCACCACATCGAACAACTGCTAAGCTGCAATATATAACATTTTGGTTTGTTTTGGGGTTTAGCTATGCTTTAACCTCCCTGGCGGTATTCCCGAGTCTGGCTCGTGATGAATTTTCCATACCAGGAGCAGTAACCCCGAGCCAGACTCGGGGCTGCAGAGAAAAGTGAAACTTACCTTGTCCCTGCGAGCCCGCGGCGTCCTCTGCTGTACGCGGCCCGAAAATTAAACTAAAAGTCAGATGCCGCCATCTATTTTACTAAGAATTGCAGGCCTACAATACATAACACCAAATTTCCATGCAAAAAATTGTACCGCTTTTGGTACAAAATTCCTGACATAATCATACCGCCAGGGAGGTTAAAGGTATAGTAAAAAAAAAATACAATTAAAGCGACCCTGTCCGGGGATATAAAAGTATTCTAAATTCTATTAGAGAAGAGCCATTATATTCACCTCTTCAGTGGCCCTTGACCCCTACCGTCCCTCCATTCCAGCGATGCAGCCTCCATCAGTCTCTCCTGTGTCCTCCGACGTGCTCTGAGGACCCATTGTCCAGTCCTTCCATGGCGACACTAATGTAGGGGTTTGGGAGGAAGGAGCCACAGTGTGTAGTAGGGGACATAGGACATGGAATTGTACACCCCATTACACTGATCATACCATAACAATATACCCAAATTATAAAGAAAACACACAACTAAGATTGTTGTAAAATGATAAGCTGCGGCCCCTTTATTGGGTTTAAATAAAAGGTATCCATGAAACAGACTTTAACCTTTTATTACCAAACAGAACCACAGGAAGCTTGTAACCTGAAAGACAAAGCAGAAAAATCAGCAAAGCCGTCCCAAGAGAGACTACAGACCTGTTTGAATATCATTTATTTTTAAAAACCCCTTCGGTGATAGGGGAGACAATCCCTTAGGGCCACTTTGATATTTTTTCTTTTGTGGCCCTAACAGAGGGTGCAGTACTGGTAGGTAGGGAGGTGAATATAAGAGCGCACCTCTTGCAGGGCACCTTATTTTAGGGCTTTTGCTACCCTGACAGGGCTGCTTTAAACCTTGGCATTGCTGAGCTACACCAGTCAAACCCAGTCCCTTTCCTTGGTGTTCTGGGAACCCCTTTTGCTGGCCTTTTGTTTTTTGAGGAGAGGTATTCCCAGTCACATAGCTCCCAACTGTCTGATTTTCATGAAACGTTCCTCTTTTGTAAACAATTTTTTAGTCTGAAGTAGGGCTGCACTGATACTAGTTTTTTTTTTCCAGAACTTCTGGTATGAGTTTCGGAGATGAATTTCTCCACAATACCTGTAGCTAAAGAGGTGAATGAGGGCTTGTTTAGAAAAAAATTTATTGTAATATTTTATTGTGTATAGTCTGGGCACAGGTTCACTTTAAATCCTGCTTACTTGTTCCATGTCAGAGAGGCTACTGAAGATAACCAGACAGCATTTTGTTAAGGAAGTTCAGAAATGTCAGCTCTCACGCTCCTTTCGATATATGTTTCTCTTACATGTCATCGATTGCTCATTTATATAGAATTAGCTCACCGTACACATTACAATCTGACTGTACAATTCAGTTGGACCTACCAACAAGTATGTAGTACAAGGGCCTGTCTGATACAGATTGATTGCATAGATTAGGTAGGTCCTCATATTACATAGTTTTGGTAAATCTAAAGTTGATTGTACAGAGAATGTATGGTCAGATTGTAATGTGTGTGGTGAGCTTAAGAGTTTAATTTGGTCCTTTTAGGGCCTATGTCAATGGGCTTATGTTGATAGGCAAATGCAGTGCGCTTCCAGGTACATTCCACTTGTGTTTAAGATGTTCACTGTTCATGGACTGGAGTATTTGACCTGCAGTTGACCTTCATTGAACCTACTAAGCTGTATCAACCTGACTTAAAATATGGGTATTCTTTTTGCTTCACGCCCCTGGCCTAAAGAAACCAACCTTGACCTCCACAGAGCTATACTTACCGAGATCTGAGGGTCGCTGCTCCACTATTTTTGACATCCAGAGCTTTAAGTCTCCCTTTCCTGGCCGAGTCTATCTGGGAGACGGCTCCATAGAAGTCTATTAGGCTGTAATGTGCAGGTGCGGCCAGCAGAGGGAGCATTGTGGTGATGACTGTAAGCAAGAGAGAACCAATGCCAGTCATAGTTACATAGTATTTGAGGTTGAATAAAGACATTAGTCCATCAAGTCCAACCTATTAGGATCTCATTCTAGGAGTACCTGTACCCCTGTATATTACCTGTACCCCTGTATATTACGGTCCCTAAGGAAATCGTCCAAAAGTTTCTTGAACAATTCCACATTATTTGCTGAAATCACCGCCTGTGGCAGTGAGTTCCAGACCCTAACTGATCTTACTGTGAAGAACCCCCTTCGCCCCTTGTGCTGGAATTTTTTTTCCACCAATTTTAGGTGATGGCCTCTAGTTTTTGTAACGGAGTTAATTTTAAACAGTTTATCGCTAATGTTGCTACCACCATTGAACATTTTGTACATGGAAATCATATCCCCCCTTAATCTCCTCACCTCCAATGTGAACATATTTAAATTTAGTAGCCTTGTCTCGTAGCTCTGGTCCTCCATACCCCTAATTAGTTTGGTTGCCCTCCGCTGGACTTTTTCCAACTCAAGGACATCTTTTCTTAGTACTGGTGACCAGAACTGGACCGCGTACTCCAGATGAGGTCGAACCAATGATCTATAAAGTGTCAAAATTATAGACTTGTCCCTGCAATACATCCCCTTTTTAATACAGGACAAGACCCTGCTAGCTTTGTTTACAGCAGCCTGGCACTGCAAACTACCTTTCAGTTTGTGGTCTACAATGACCCCCAAATCCTTCTCCATTTCTGACTTCCCCAGCGGCATACCCATAATTGTATAACCCATTTGTTTATTTTTAATTCCAAAGTGCATTACTTTGCATTTATTGACATAAAACCTCATCTGCCACATTAATGCCCACTCATAGCTCGGTAAGTACAGGTCTGCGGAGGGGAAGGGTGGGGTCCTTTAGGTCAGGGGTGGGGGACAAAAAGGACAAATGCACTGTGTTTTAAAGTGCACTTATCCTTTAACCCGTTCTTACATTCCCTTTGACTTGTATGGGTAAAAATATCAGTCTTGATGAGAAGACAAGCCTGTCGACACAGGCTATTAATTATCCTGCTATTAAACTAATACATATATTAAGTTTGCAGCACCATGTTCCTATAATACCCTATATTTGCTGCAATGCCCTTTCTTCCAAAAATCCACATATTCCTGCCACGCTTCCTTGTAGAATGACTCTATTGCCTACTATTAAAGTAAGCAGGATTGATTGTAGCCGTTTTGATTAAGCTTTTTTTTTTCCACGGGACTATGGACATAAGGAAAGAGCGCTACAAGTGCAGTCTAATGTATAGAATGTACACAGTATTACACCTGGGTCATAAAACTCCTGAATTCAGAATTAATGGCTCTATAATGTCAACTTCTACAGAAGGTAGGGTCCAGGGAGCCATTATTTCACATGACTTAGAGCTAAGCAAGCAGAGCAGCAAAGCAGGAGGGAAAAGCAGCAGGATACTAAATTGTATAGGAAGAGGCATTAGCAGCTGAATGAGGAGGGTAGTAATATCACTTCATAGATCATTGCTATTACCTGGGTCTGAGAGCTGTATTAAACCTAACCTTTCTGTCCACTGCTTGATGTACAGACGGAATAGAAAATGACTGAGCCGCCTCATGCCCACACTGTATTGGAACAAAATAATGGGCAATTTTCGACTTGGAAAGAAGTGTATATAGGGAAATAACTATGACAGAGCGGGCACGATAACAAATTTGTTATAGAGTTCACAAGTTCTCCTTAAAGGAGAGCTCCATGCTGAAATAGGAAGTGAAATGCATTACAAAAAATACAGACACATTTCCTGAAATACTTTGCTTACCTAAAGCCAAAATTGTTTTTCTAGTTTTAGATTAGGGAAGGGTTAAACCCTCGTTAGGTTTTTTGGGTCCCTTTGCTTCCACAATAGGAAGTGGGAGGATATCTCTCCAAAGCAAGGAATATCACCTCTTAGACAGTTGTCACCCCAACAGGTTTCCTCTCTCCTGTCTTCCTCTTCTGATGGATTGTCCCTCAATTTCAGTCCCAGTGACAACAGTAACCAGGGTAAATAGAGAGGTGAATCCTCCCAATGTGGTGAAGGACAGCACAAAAAAAGAAAACTTGGCAGGGGGTAATCTTCCCCTTTTCCATCCAAAATTTACAAATAAATTCTGGCTTAAAGGAGAACTATGGGGTAAGTGTTTTCCCCCATAGTTCTCCTAAGGGTGACGGGAGGACATATACTAGCGTCCTCCCGTGACCCAAAGCTCAGTATATCGCGAGCTACAGCTCGCAGTATACTGAGACGCCGCAGCCGGGACGGATCCTGACATTACTGTCGACATCCACCCATCTGCGTGAGTGGCAGCTGGCTCTGCCTATCTAGAGGCAGAGCCAGCTGTACCCGCCCCTCCCCCATCCGTTCCTCCAGTCAGCGCTGGGGGATCGAAAAGTGGAGGGGGGGAATCCCTGCAGGGAGCCATGAGTGACAGTCACGGCTCTCTGCAGGGATAGGATCGAGAAGTGAGGGAGCGACGGTATGCGTTCGCTCACTTCCCGATCTATTGAGCCGACGTGTGACAGTTTCATTGTTATGAAACTGTCACATATTACCTATGAGGTTGAGTGAAAATCACTCACCTCAGTTCTCCTTAAGGCCACGTTCCCACTGCGCGATATGCAAATCGCGCGTTTGTCGCGCGATTTGCATATTGCGCGACATCGTGAGATTTGCCGCGCGATGTCGCGTTCAAGCTTGCATTGAGCAAGCTTGAATCGCGGCTAAATCCGCTCCAAAAAGGGTCCTGCTGTAGCGACACACGACCCGCGACAGCAGGACCCTTTGCCCCATTGGATTGCATTGGAGCGCGACATCGCGCGGTAATTACCGCGCGATAAATCGCTCAATGTGAACGGGGGTCTTAAGCTGGCCATACACCATTTTCGTTGTTGCCAAGAACCTTCTTTCGATCCTGGCTCAAATAGCCCATCAAGCACAGACCAATGTCGATTTCGATAATCGTTCGTTGGCAATACTAACTCACCGATTTTTGTCGATCAACAGAACGGATTTTCGTCTGCGCATGTGCAGTGTTCTATCTGCGATTTTTGTCGTACGAAAACACCACTAATCCATCGATTTTCGGCCAATTCAAAAAAAGTTTTCCAGCCTGACTGATTGAGGAAATTTAGCTAGAAGTACAGTAATTAAAATCGATGGTGTCCCATCAACTGATCCATTATCTTTCGAAAGGCCATTCATGGACGATTTCCGAACGAAAATTGATAGGTGTATGGGCACCTTCAGCTAGAGTTTACGTTCTTTTTCCAATCTGATA
This sequence comes from Nanorana parkeri, assembly GCF_000935625.1. NCBI lineage: Eukaryota > Metazoa > Chordata > Amphibia > Anura > Dicroglossidae > Nanorana > Nanorana parkeri. The sequence goes on along the minus strand of NW_017306855.1, from coordinate 845,340 downwards.
CTGACTATTGTGCAAATATTAGTGCAGGTTTTCTGTTGTGTATCAGTCATATGTGACTTTATACACCTCCACTGTAATCTGGGGTTTATGATGAGTTTAGTTTAAAGTGACACTAAACTCTAGAGTTAAATCTTAAAAATGCATTCAAATACCTTAACTATTAACAAAAATGTATCTTATTTGTGTAGATCCTCAAATGATCTCTGAATTGGTGCTGACACTGTCCTTATTTCTGGAGGGGGCTACTTTTGTTCCCCATGGTCCCTGTGTGTGTAGTAAAGTAGCCTCAATGTCGATTTCGATAATCGTTCGTTGGCAATACTAACTCACCGATTTTTGTCGATCAACAGAACGGATTTTCGTCTGCGCATGTGCAGTGTTCTATCTGCGATTTTTGTCGTACGAAAACACCACTAATCCATCGATTTTCGGCCAATTCAAAAAAAGTTTTCCAGCCTGACTGATTGAGGAAATTTAGCTAGAAGTACAGTAATTAAAATCGATGGTGTCCCATCAACTGATCCATTATCTTTCGAAAGGCCATTCATGGACGATTTCCGAACGAAAATTGATAGGTGTATGGGCACCTTCAGCTAGAGTTTACGTTCTTTTTCCAATCTGATACTGACTATTGTGCAAATATTAGTGCAGGTTTTCTGTTGTGTATCAGTCATATGTGACTTTATACACCTCCACTGTAATCTGGGGTTTATGATGAGTTTAGTTTAAAGTGACACTAAACTCTAGAGTTAAATCTTAAAAATGCATTCAAATACCTTAACTATTAACAAAAATGTATCTTATTTGTGTAGATCCTCAAATGATCTCTGAATTGGTGCTGACACTGTCCTTATTTCTGGAGGGGGCTACTTTTGTTCCCCATGGTCCCTGTGTGTGTAGTAAAGTAGCCACCACTCCAAGCTCACTCCCATTATGGACTACAATCTCATGATTAGTTCAAATGATTGTATTGAGATTGTAGTCCATCACAGGAGCAAGCTTGGAGCGGTGGCTACTTTACAACACACACAGGGACCATGGGGAACAAAAGTAGCCCCCCTCCAGAAGGAAGGACAGTGTCAGCACCAATTCAGAGATGATTTGAGGATCTACAGCCGAGTGATACACAAATAAGATACATGTTTGTTAATAGTTAAGGTACTTGAATGCATTTGTAAGATTTAACTTCTGAGTATAGTGTCACTTTAAAACATGAATCGGCCTAAAGAGAAAGAAGTCCAACACAACCTGTGCCACTGGTCCCGGAATTGGTGCTGCTAGTGAGCTATATTCCATTCCATTATAACCATTGAGCTATATTCCACAAACATCATACTATGTATATTCACAGCTATGTGCTGATGTCTTTTTAATGAAGGGCATCTTGTCCTCTGGATTATGCTGGCATTGTAAATCCGTACCAACAGAAAACTTTACAAAGGCACAAACCAAAACAGACACATTACCTCTGCATGATACGATTAGACCAATCAGACTTGTACAGTTCTCTCTAAATTTGAGCGCACTAACTTAATTTTGCTGCTGAAGATGTCTCTAGAATAGCTGCGTGAGGGATGACATCACATAAGGCTACAGAGAGAGATTTACTAAGTATAAATACATCTTCCCCTAGAATGTACAAATCTGTGTTATCAGATCTGACACTTTGTATAGTTCAGAGTTGTATTATAATCTAGACGTGTACAGCATACAAAGTTATTTCAGATGAAAGGAATGAAAAGAGAAAAACATTTTCATTCGTTTCATTTGCTGAAATAAATAATTATGCTGTTTCGGATTTGGAGGCAATGAACCTCCGAATCCAAAAGCACACAATAAAAAAAAAAAAGAAACACGCAGCAACCATATTGGCCACCGGCGCACTTCTATATTCGAGGCGCGGTGCATGACGTAACCCGACGCTAGGCGCTGCCATCCTGGATGCAGCAAGATGGCGATGCCCATTCAAAACAAATTAATATATGCCCCAATATATTTTTCGTATATTTAGGCATATAATAATTTGTTATTTCGGATTCGGTCAAATTGCCAATTTAACGAAATTTTGTGATTCAGCAAGTTCGTGCGAATGCACATGTGTAATATAATCCTCTAATTTATTTTCTCTCTATATATATATATTATACACCTAATAAAATGTGTTTGCATGGGGTGTGGCAATATTTCTTAATTACATACTCAGGCTCTGCTTCCTGCATTGCAGTACTACATAAAGGTTGTGCTTTCCTGCTACTTCCAATAGTACAAGTCTACTCACTGAAAACAATGCACTCCTTGTGTGGCTGATATCTTAAAGTAGTATTTTTCAATAATAAATGCAGATCTAAGAAAAATACATTGCCCAGCAAGCTACTTTCTTACATTTCTATCCCAGCACTTACAGTCATCATGTGGAAGACGCACAGCTCAGTCTCCAGCAGCCGCCCATACACTAGTTTGGAGACGGGAGGAGAGGGCAGAGGGGAGGAGGGGATCGGCTAGCCTCTTTTGTTGCTCTTAAGTAATATCTTTAATTGAAGGTTTTTGTGCCCGTAGTACCGATTTAAGCAAAAGCTAAATATCATGCTGAACTGCAGTTCAATGTTTCTAAATGCAAAATAATGCAGTTGGGGAAAGGAAGAGGTCACTGGGGGGCCAATCAACATTTTGCTATGGGGCCAGATGTTTATTTGTAGTAACACCCCTGCAGAGGCCCATCACATCGACAGGAAAAAGACAAAACAGCATAATGTTCAAGGACAGCGTCAGAGACAGAACAGCATAATGTTCAAGGACAGCCTCAGAGACAGAACAGCATAATGTTCAAAGACAGCCTCAGAGACAGAACAGCACAATGTTCAAGGACAGCCTCAAAGAAAGAACAGCACAATGTTAACGGGCAGCCTCAAAGACAGAACAGCACAATGTTCAAGGACAGCCTCAGAGACAGAACAGCATAATGTTCAAGGACAGCCTCTGAGACAGAACAGCATAATGTTCAAGGACAGCCTCAGAGACAGAACAGCACAATGTTCAAGGACAGCCTCAAAGACAGAACAGCACAATGTTAACGGAGAGCCTCAGAGACAGAACAGCATAATGTTCAAGGACAGCCTCAGAGACAGAACAGCACAATGTTAACGGACAGCCTCAGAGACAACAGCACTATGTTCAAGGACAGCCTCAAAAACAGAACAGCACAATGTTAATAGACAGCCTTAAAGACAGAACAACACAATGTTAACGGACAGCCTCAAAGACAGAACAGCACAATATTAACGGACAGCCTCAAAGAAAGAACAGCACAATGTTAACGGACAGCCTCAAAGACAGAACAGCACAATGTTAACGGACAGCCTCAAAGACAGAACAGCACAATGTTAACATACAGCCTCAGAAAGGTGGTGGTGAAAGAGGATGCATTAGTAACGCTGGCAAACAACTGGCTCCTCTGCTTCTGGGAGGTCTTGCAGGTCCTGTTCACTCCCAGCAACCACCATGCACAGCACTTCTGCCTCTCGTTTTAGACCTGCCAGCCATTGTAGTATTTTGTTTGGGAGGTGAATGGAACGCCTAACCATGATGATGGGCGGAAGCATATGTGGTGCTTTTGACTATTTGCTGCACAGCAATCCAGAAGCATGAGTTTGCCTACCCCTGGCATATAGGGTCCTTACCTTTATCCTTTAAATACACACATTTCATCCATTTGGTTTTTTTTTTAACCTCTACTATAAAAAGATTTACCACCCCTCTTATCCAAAACATAGAGGGGAGGTGTTCTGTAGTCAGGATAACTGGGGACATTGCTGATAACTGATAAACAGGACAGGAGAGGATGTGATAGCTCAGAGGGATAGTTCTCTGGCAACCAAAAACAATGAAAAAGACCAAGAGTTCAAATTCAGTTGAGTGATAACCTTGTGGCCCTAGAAAAGCCACTTCACCTCTCAAGTGTCCTAATGGGTATCATAAACAGGACAGCACTGGATTTCCAGAAGGATGTACAGGTTTTTGTTTCAAACAAGTATAACAAAATGCTTTCAATTGTGTATTTAACAGAACAAAGGGCAGAAAATAAGACAAGTCTATTCATTAAGGTGTCTACATTTAGCTCTTAGCGAGGACCTACCTGGCAATCACTGTAGACCAACCCTGCCCGTTCCTGCCACAACTAAAAAGGTTTTGTGTAGAGATCCATATGAAGGAAAGCATTTAGTTTCTTTTTCTGACACATACTGTTACAGCAGTTGAATATCTAGAATGCTTTGGCTTGAACAATACATAAAAAAATAATCAAAAGAGCGAACCATATATTTTGAGACGGAATTACATGTGAAGTGCATTCAGTGTTACATTTTCCTTCTAATAGATGAGAAACAATAGGTGACCTAATTCACCCCTCCCAATCCTTTGTTACTGCTCTATTCTTCTGTGAAGCTTCAGCTCCGCCGGGATCTCACCTGCAAAGGCTGCAACTCTTTGAATGTGTTAGTTATAGTATGTTCAGTTTGTTGGCTTTACAGCACCTTCTGCCTCAGAGATTTCTTCTTGCAAAAAGGATGTTGAATCGGTTTTGCTAGTGTTAATGACTTGAAAAATAATCATCACTTTCCTAACGTTTCTCTATACAATATGTCCTCACCCTGCCAAGGCTGATGGAAAATAAGAAAGCAGGACTAAATACGGCAGTGTCACAAACCGGGTGAACTGGGTTTGAACTTGGTGAACCATTGTTATCCAGAACCCCTTTGGTCATTTTAATGTTTATGTTCTGCATCATGACTTTGCATCATGGCTCTATATAAATCCTGTATAATAATAGTCAACAGTTTGCGCAGCACTTTACAATATAAGGAAGACATTACAATACAATTCAAGACAAGATGTAAAGATCAAGAATTTCAGATCATGTGCCAAGTTCTATGTCACATTAGCATTACCAACATCTCATGAGCAGCACAATCTTCTATGTCAAGCTTGAACTCTCGGTTTTTCTTTTGCATATATTTACTGATAGTAAGCAGTAGATACTGTATATTGAAAAACATTTAGGCCTTGTTCACACCAAATGCAGACCAGATCCGGTCAGGTTTCTGCACACGCAGTGTAGTGGGTTGTGCCACGTTTTAGACGCGTTTTGGATGCGTTTAGGGCCAGTTTTGGTTAAAAAAAAATTATTATTTTTTTTTAAAGTTTAACATGGACTTTCAGGCACTTACATGCATTTTTGATGCGTTTTTGCGTTTTAGATGCGTTTTTGATGCGTTCCAGACCAGATCCAGAGCAGGTAAAATAGGGCTTGCCGCATTTTTTTCATCCGGTCTGGATCCGCACGCTGCGATGTGAACTGGAGGTCAAAATACCATAGGAATACATTGGACGCAGTTTTGATCCGGTCTGCACCTGCTCTGGTCCGGATCTGCTCCGCGCTTGGTGTGAACAAGCCCTAAAGAATAAAAAAGTTACCAAAAAGGTAAAAACTTACATCTATCTCCGCCGCTCGCTCCTGGCTGAAAATCTGAAGCTTCTTGAGTGGCCGTGCAGGACGATGTGGCGGGCGCATGCACAGTAAAGATCTTTGGCGGGGAGGAGAGACACAGTGGAGGTGAATGAACGCAGCCGGGAGCGTGCATGTCGGACAGACACCGTGGGACATTATGAGTCTGCGCTGGATCAGAGACCGGCACCAGCGATGGAGGGATGCTGAATACAAGTGGAAGGAAGAAGATGATCAGATCAAGAGGCGTCATTTAAGGTAAGTCCTTACAGCAGCATGGGGGGGAGAGGAAAACATTTATGACTTTATTATCACTTTAAACTGGCCATATTATGGCCACTTCTTGACGAACCCTTCCTATCGGCATCTGTCAATCAGAAGATCGAAGGAGCAGGTTGAAAAATCTTCAGCCGAGCGGAGCTTGGAGCAGCCAGAATACAGTGAAAACTGTGAGGGATTCTTCCATTAAAGCTGATAAGTGTCGATGGAGAAATCTGTTATATTTGATCATCCTACAGGTTGAATGAAGAAACTATAACAGTGTATGGCCAGCTTTAGGCAAACCCTAGGCCTCCAGTTGTGGTCCTAATCCTATCATATTAAACAAATCCTAGTAGGCAGTGCAATGACAACCACAGGCATGATCCCAAGAGGCAAATGCATGATGGGATCTGAAGTTACACCGCAGCTGGAGCACCAGAGTTTGCCTACCTCTGTTCTATACCATCGCTGTCCCACCAGCCAAGGGTCTGATGCATTTTGACAAGCCAGAGAGTGACATATTATTTGCGTTTTCGTGAGTCTAACGCTGTTAAGGTGTCACTTGTGGCAGAGCATCAGTGTAAAGGTGGCATTTCTACTGACCACCATTGTAGAGGGGACATATACTGATCAACAATGTACAGAGAACATTTCCACTGACCACTAATATAAAGGGCATGGCTTAAAGCTTGTGGTGGCATTAGTTTGACATTCGTTTCTGAGATGCTTTGGAGATCATTCGGAATTTATTGACAGATACATGTGACCTGCAGTTGACCTCCTTCTGACCTGCATTTGACCTGATTCAAACAGGTTTTGTATTCCTATAGACTTGTATGGGAATGCAAAATCTGACTTCAAAACACGTAGAAGCCCATCACACTCCTGTCCGGTGAAAGAACCCAGAAAAATTGGGTGGGTGCTAAAATGACAGCAGATGCCTCCGCAAAATGAATCCAGGTAAAGAGAAGTCACTAGCACTCCAACATAAATACAATTCAATATTTATTGACTACAAAGGGGGGAATTTATCAAAACTGGAATGGACAAAAACTGGAGCAGGTGGGCATGGCAACCAATCAGCTTCTCTCTTCAGTTTGTTCAGTTAAGATTTGAAAATGAAAAAGAGAGGCTGATTGGTTGCCATGCACAGCTGCTCCAGTTTGTGTCTGCTCCAGTTTTGATAAATTCCCCTCAGAGTGTCACATACTCAGAGGCGACGTTTCGGAACCACATGGTTCCTTTCTCAGGCAAAACAGAGAGTACAAAATCTGACTGACACGGTAAAAAAAGGCCCAACAACACAAGCATGGGAGCATTTCCACTGACCACCAATATAAGAGTTGGGGACAAGCTGGTGACATTGCAGGGAATTATGTTGGCACTTCCTGCAATGTTGTAGGCGTGTTGTTGCAGTCTAAAAATTAAAGATTGCCGATCAGACTTAAAGGTTCTCTCTCTTCTTTATTGACTGTAAGTAGAGTCTGGAATCTGTGTTTTTGGTCCTTTGCGGTACACTGTATCCTAACTTCTTTCTCTCTAAGTTTATTGGTCCTATAATAAACTCTTTTAACTTTCCATAAATGACTGGCACCCAATTCTTCTAACCCCCACAAAAGAGTCAAAATTTCCAACCTCAGTCCAAGCCATCTGGGGTCCTCATCCAACTCAAGGGGGGCTTTATTTTGTGCTGCAAACCAATGGAAACCAGTAACATAAGAAGATGAATGTTGCAAAGCACATTAGGCTATTTCTTGTATTTTCTTGCTCTTGTGTCTAGGCAGGCCTATGGAGGTAGGGCACCATCAAAACATGAAATAGGTGGTAACCATATACATTTATAACCAGCCTTGGTAGCAAGGCACACATGGGAAGGCTTATAACAATACAAAACACAAAAAAGAGTCCACAGCACACCTACCAGCTAGCCTGCAACGAAACACATTACCCTGTCTAACAGTATGCGTTTTAGTTACACAAACCGTTGGCCAAAAATATATAGAAGCCACACTGCCCCGTCAAGGCTCCTCTGTAAAGTGTGGTCCTAACTCTATTTATGAGTCTCCATGTTGGAGCATATTAATGCAGTTGATAAATTAAATGCAGGTGTACCTGGAGGCAGCCGACTCCTCCTCAAAAAGTGCAGGGACGCACTTGAGGCCCAGCAATCCAAAATGCATGCTGGGGCCCCCAGTGCATCCCCACATCAAAAATAGTCAAACTAGAAATAGGTGGTAACTGCATAAATTTATAACCAGCCTTGGTAGCAGGGTGCACATGGGAAGGCTTACAACAATACAACACACAAAAAGAGTCCTGTTAGTGTGTTCAAAATTAATGGCACAAGAACAGATAGCGGTACGCCCACTGCCGAATGGGCTACTACCCAGGTGTAAATGGGCCCCTAAAAGGTTGCCCAATCAAATATACAGACTTTTTGAAAATATGCAGTTTAAATGTATATTATGTAATATTAACAATATATTTATTAAAAGAATGATGGCTAAAAAAAAACCTGACGATGTCACTTTAAATCCCCCCCACTAATTATTCATTGCATTCGATCTCCTGCAGAAGAGCTTTTTGTGTGCGCACAACAGATGAAACCGATATAGAAAAGGGCTTAAAACTGAATATTAGATTTCAGCTATATACTGCAACTTTTCAATGACCTTGTCTGTATGTATTTATAACAGTTCTTCAGTCGCACCTCTCATTCTCTCTTCTGCATTCATGGCTGATTCAGAAATATTTTCCAATTTTCCAGCGGACTCTTTCATAAGGGGGCAACACCACTCTGCTCCCGGCACAGGAGAAATCACATTTTTAATCAAATAAAAAAAGTTTCATTAGAGGCTGAAAGGCTTTATTAAAAGGTATTAACTCCTAGTGCTGGAATCATACAACAGAGCTCTTATTATTGGAAACGCATTAGACCTGCAAAATGTTTTTTTTTTTTATGGAGGTGTTCGGTATAATAAAGGTAATACAAACACTGTGAGGGCAGATTGAAGAAAAAAAAAGAGCAAAAAAATCTATTCATGTTGCCCAAAAAATCACAAATCAGTTGATTTAAAGTGGAACTCCAGGAATGATCTTTTTATGGATGCTTACAGTGGTCCAGCTTGGCTCAATGTACATATGCATATCTGATCTTGGGAGGGCAACTAGGGATACTGAATATCACTTTATCAATCCACGCTACCCATAGTGTAACTATAGCCATAGCAGCCCATGCGACTTCTATGGGGCCAGGGGGTGGAAGGGGCCCTATTTGGTTGCTGAGGCAAATTAAACCTAGAACATGTGAAGATAGTACAGTACTGTATAATTAAGGGTTGGAGTGGTTACAGTTGACGACAACTCTAATCCCCTGTCAAGTTTATAGAGGAGACTTCAGATGCACAAAAAGAGTCTATGGGATCTTGGCATCGTTACTCCATTGCCATTTGGACATTGCCTTGTGTTTATTTCAATAAATACAAGGCATTCTCTGATTGGGTGAGGTGGAGAAACCGGGCAGATATTGTTACAACCTCCACCTTGTCCAGTCAGGGAATGTTCCAGTCAGTTGTGCTAAACAGGGATATGCTGAAAGTAGAAGAGAGCAGGGTGACAGAGAGATGAGCTCATCAGTCCCAGACTGGAGGGGGGAAAGGGGAGACCTGTAAATGTTACTTAACTGCAATAGAGAACAACTCAGGTTTCCTACTGTGCTAGACAGGGCTGTGCTGTGTGCAGAGATGTGCACATCTCCGGATTGGATGGACAGAAATACAAATCCTTTGGTAGGTGAAGCAGCTCCCTTGCACGTATACCATCTGTGTATTTTGCTGTTTGCTTCTGTTTTAAAGCAAATGGAAATCTGCAGACAAAAGTGTGCTTGTTAGAGCGAGGAACAATCTTGTGCCAAACTGTGTATGAAGCTATTCTGACTGATATCCCTTTTGTAATTCTCACCCGCCTGCTTCTCAAACCTGCTATACAGAAAATAGCAGCTGAACCCATTTGCTGTAAACAACATGCACTCATTTTCCTCTCCAGTTTTTAAAAGACCGGGGTATACAATCTTGTGCGTTTCCCTGTTATTTAGTATTCATGTGCTACAGTGTGCAGTGACAGGTCCACTTTAAAAGCGAGATAAAGTGGTTTTGTACATATTTTATTATTAGTATACAAACTTTATTTATATTATGTATTGCTCATATGTAAATGAACCACTGCAGGTCCTTCAATGATTGTCAGTGAACCAATTTCAATACCACAGAGGAGGGAGGGAGCGACAGTTACACCAAAGAATAGAACGGTACAGGACATTGCAGGGTTCATGACACAGTAAGAATAGATGCAATTCTCCTGCCAGTACCTCCTGTGAATGTTCTAAGGGAAGATATTCTTAATGAAAGCATTTTACTACCATAAAGGGCAATTCACAAAGATTTATTTTCTAAAGACCGGATTCTTTTGGAACAGATATTCTCCTACTGAGAAAGAATACACATCAGGATTAATATTGGTTCAGTGATAGTACCTTGTCAAAGTTCACCATCTTATTAACATTAAAGCTGAACTCCAGGTTTGAATTATTATGCATGCTTAATTATTTTTGAATAATTAATTTTTTTGCATACTTAACTTGGTCCAGTTTAAGTATGCATATGTCATAACTGATTAGCTGCTGTGAATCATGAAAAGCACTGTAGTAGCCGGAGTGATCTTCCGTGGTCCTGTGATAGCACCAAACTGAGCTGCTTCACCTCTTCTCTGAAAACACATGGAGGGGAATTTATCGAAATTGCCTGACTTCCCGCATTGCCTGGCTCCATGCTGGCTCCATGCCGGCACCAGGTGACAAGGAGCATGGAGATGGCTTCCCTGCTGATCGGGAAGCCGGGTGGCGAGCCTTTACACGCCGCCCAGCTTCCTGGCTAATCAGGAAGCCTAATCAGGAAGCCAAGTGGCGACTCATTACATGCCGCCTGGCTTCCTTAATGGGACTTCCGTTATTCGGCATTGGCGAGTACCGAAAAGAAACAGTTCGTACTCGTACTCAATACCGAAAAAACGGTATTGATGCATCCCTAGTTAAAAATACACAAATCCTTTAAATACGATGCTTTGGGGATGCTTTCAACCTGTATGTACCATTAGGCCCCACCGCTCCCGAAGATGTTCACCCACTGTTACTCCCATCATAAATCCCCAGCCGGCTTCTGTGTGTAAACAAACCGGGTCGATTTGCCATTTAGCAGTGTTAGCATGAACAATGTCTCCCTATGTAAATCAATCACACCATCCAAAGATGTAGACCCACATCAATTATGATGGCTCACTGACACGAAGACCCATCGCTCCCGACGATGTTCACCCACTATTACTCCCATCATAAATGGCAAATCCTGATCCGGCTTCTGTGTGTAAACCAACCAGGGGGGCATCTGTCATTTAGCAGTGGTAGCATTACTATTAACAATGTCCCCCAAGGTAGATCAATCACGCCATCCAATGATGTAGATCCACTTAAATCATGATGATCCACTGACGCTTAGACCCATTGCTCCAGGCGTTGTTCACCCACTATTACTTCCATCACAAATAGCAAATCCCCAGCCGGCTTCTGTTTGTAAACAAATGGTTGGGGATGCTGGGTGACATCATTGACCAAATATGCTCATGGTCTTAAGTGCCAGAGATTGAATGGGTATAGAAGCTGAAGCTTCTTTTTTTTTTTTTTTTTAAAGATGCCTTCGGACTCATGATTCCTATTGTGCACAAGCTGGAGTTGGACTTTAAAGACTTTGAAGACTATTCTGGGGTCCCCAGTTCGTATCCCGGTTAGAATTCTACCTGCATCGAGTTTACATGTTCTCCCTGTGCATGTGTGGATTTCATCCCATACTACAGTTTTCCTCCCACACTCCAAAGACATTCTGACAGGTTAATTGGCTCCTGTCTAAATTGGAACAGGGAAATAGGGACCTTAGATTGTAAGCTCCTCAAAGGCAGGTACTGATGTCATTGTGCAGTATGTAAAGTGCTGCATGAATTGTCGGCGCTATATAAATACCAATAATAAATAAATAAGACTACTCAGGGATTGGCTTACTTCTGGTGTAGCCACTGCTGTTGCACCAAGGCCTAAGGCTTGGGGGTGGGGGGGGGGCGAATCTCACTGGGCCCCCCCTCGGATTGGAGGAGACATGGTTGCATGGCAGCCTTCTGAGGAGCCACGTGGCACCTGTTTACACTGCCGGCCTCCACATCTCCCCCTCCTGAGACCCTCTGCACCCCTGAGATCATCCACACCCCTCCTGAGACCCTCCACAGCCCTCCTGGCTCAAGAAATAATCTTGCACCAGGGCTCTTTGTTCCTTAGGTCTGCACTGTAACTACTACTAGTTCTATGGGGGAAATATAATTATTTAATAGGTAAGCCTCCAGATCTGTAACAACTGAAGACCACATTCAGATTCCTGCGTAAGCTTAGCCATGACTGGTCCTCTTTAAGCCTTCACCGGGCTGCACGGCTCTCGCCAAGCTATCATCATCAACATTTTCAGTTCTGCAAAGGACAGCCCGAGCTGGAAGACATCCTTCCATAGGAGCCGGGTGATGTGACGTTATCAGCTCCCCACACTAATAATACAATTATTCTGTGTTCCTCCGCTGTCACACTGCTTAACTTAATTGTGTTTTAATTAGACTTTGCTGCGGAGATTAAATACACATCGTCTCTGTCACCCGCGCAGCCAGGGGCTGCTCTCCAATTTGTATTCCCCTGCACACCGCCGGCTCGCTCCCCCTCTGAAAGGTGGCGAGCTTGTAATTTGAGGCTCTGCTGCTCCTCACATTGTGTGTGACCAAGAATTACACAGAGTCATTTTCCTGCAGCCGAGAAGAAAATCGGCGGTGTGGTGTCAATGTGACGACAGCTTCTCTGTGTTTGCAGTCAGAGTAATAGGATTGGGGGCACAGTGTGTTACACAGCTTGAATACGAGAGAAAGGATGATACACTCCGTCCGCACAGACTTGAATTTTGCTAGCTATCTGCAGTGCATTGGCTTGTCTGCGGCATATTTAAGTCTGTCTGTTGCTCTGTCGGGCCTGTCTCCATTGAGGCCGTTCACTCTGCCTATCCAACCTGTTTATCTTGAGCGAGGAAAGATATGAAGTAATTGCCTGGTATTCCCATGAATTCTAACACTTCGTGGCAGATTCTAAGCACAGCATGGTATTAAAGGGCCCATTTATATACCATGATGGGAAGGAGGTTGGATTGCCTTAGATTACTAATTGAGACATATAGACATAAGTTTTTATGCTCGTATTCACGACTGTCCCCATAATGAGGCAGCATGAGGTTGTTGCCTCAGGCGGCATCTCTTTGGGTCATGTAGGGGTGGAGGGGCAGGCAGAGTCAGCCTTTCTGACCAGAGTGTCACAGGTTACTAAAAGCCGGGCGGGGAGATGTGTAAGGGCCATACACATCTCCCCTCCCAGCCGGCATTCCGCCCAGCTTCCTGGCAACCAGTGACGTCACTGGTTGCTAGGAATTGAGCAGGACTCTCTGGCCGGATTCTCCCATCCGGCTCCTGGCAACGAGTGAAGTCAGTGTGCTTGCTGGGACGCCAGCCAGAGCTGGGTGGTACACCATTCCCCCCTCCACTGTAACAACCAGCCGCCTAAGGTAGTGATTATGCTAGGGACATCCCTGCTTGTACTGGATGTGCATACCTGTTGCATAGACACTCCTAGTGTCATCTAGACTGGAGGCAGGCAATCTTGGCACTTCAGCTGGGGTGAAACTACAAAATTCATCATGACTCTTCCTGTGGGAGCCATGTCTGTGGCTGTCAAAGTCTTCCAATGCCTCACCTTTAACCCAGGGGTCAGCAACCTCGGCACTCCAACTTTGGTGACATTTCAAATCTCATCATGCCTTTGCCTTTGGGAGTCATGCCTGTGATTATCAAAGCCTTGGAATATCTTATGGGATTGGTAGTTTCACCACAGCTGGAGTGTCGAGGCTACCTACCCCTGGTCTAGAGATACACTTTAACCTGACACCAGGCTTGTCAGCGCAACATGTATGCACATCCAAAATGAGCATGCCAGTTTATGCACATATGTGTGGCAGTCCAACATTTTGTCCATCATGTCATACAGTATATATGGGCCCTTTAATACCCCAGTGTGCTTAGAAAAACTGTGTTTACATTTTGGATAGCATGCGGAAGGTTTAGACTCAAAATTTATATTGCTCTCTTTGTCTCCATTGGGGAGATTCAGCCTTCTATTTGTACTAGTGGCCGTTGTTACTGAGAAAGAAAGTGAGGGGAAATCCAACATTTTAGAGGTAAGGGGAAGCCTTTCAATGGGAACATCTGTCTAAGAGAGGAATTTCACCCACTTTGGGGGATTTCTTCTAAGTTAGATCTTTGGGACAGGAAGTAAATACAATTTTCCCCGATGGTACACAGAGTACAAAAACATAACCTGGCAGGGGTTTTACCCTTTCCCATTGTTTAGAAATAGACCCCTATATTTTGCAACTACAACTAGCATCCAAATGCATAAGACTAACAATGGGTAAAATGTCCCAGTATAATGGAAACTTGACAATGATGGCTGCATAAGCTGGTACAAACAAGATGGTCAGGTAACAGTGAACATGGTGTATGGTGTCCAGCACTCATGCCCAGGTTTGTTCGGGCTCCAAAAGGGGCAGAGCCTCAACATCCTGTGTTGGCATTGCTTCCTAGTGTAGCGCCCTCTAAAATGTCGCTATTCAATTTAGAGATACCTGGACTGTAACCAGTCTAGATACTGATTATACAGAGCTCTGCATTCTATGAGTGTCCCTGAATCTGCTGGATTGATTGCTCCTCCTGTTGCTGAGGAAAAGGGAGCCTTGGCATACAGTGAGGGAGGATCCATCCTCAGGTTATGACTATGCTCCTGACCCTAGCCAATCCCGGAGTAGGAGGACTCAGAGGCATGGTTGAGGGCAGGTAATAAAAGGTCTGGTGACACTGTGCAGAGGTCTCTTCTTCCCCCTAGGGGCCTCGCCCTAGGAGGTCTGTGTGATGCAGGAAAACTGGCCTGGGCCCCAGCACATGGCAGGTGCTGAGGGGCCTGGAGGCCTAGGATGCACTGATACTTTGCTGGGCCCACACAGATGGCAGGTGTTGGGTGCCTTGTTCTGAGAAGATATTACCACTAAACTGGAGTGCTCCTTGGCAGTTGCAGATGCTGAGGGCACAGAGATTCCAGATCCTGAAGAGAAAAAATACCTGATGGAGGGAGGGAGAGTCTGCTTGTTGAAGGGTACCGCAGAGAAGCTGGTGCGAGCGTCCGTCTGGGACCCACAAGGGAGATCCCTCACCCTATTCCAGGTATCTGTTCGCAGTATTGTTACTACTATTGGTCTCTGGGACCACATCACAGTGCTATCGGCCTTAGCTGTTGCTAAGTGAGAAAGCTGTCCTCAGAAGAATCCAAGGGCATCCTACAGATCCTAAACCTTCTCTCTCCTGTTGATCTTACAAATAAATACCCTAAAAAGACCCTAAGACTCGAGACATTCTGTCCATGAGTGTCGGTGTGCTGTCGCTGATCCAAGGGGACCGGTAGCTGGAACCAACAGGTAGGAGAACCCATTTCAAACTCAGCGGCTCCTTCGGGGGTGAGCGCTACACTATAAATCCCTACTGTTCTGTTGTGACCTAATGTGTAGCCTTATGTTGTTCAGCAACTGGGAATGCATTATGTCAAATTGTTTTCAAACCGGACTCCTACCCTCCTTCTTTCACTTTCCTAGGGCAGAAGCTGTTCCCGATACAGGTATCCTCTACACACCCGTAGTTGACAATTTAAATAGATGTTCCATTTTTACGGCTTTTTATGAAGCTGGAGCTGCTTTACTGGGAAAATGACTAAGCAGCTCTTAGAGAGCCAGCAGCCGCTGAATTGGTTTACACTATGTAATCAGCTGATTGGGGACAGCCCTACTGATCAGCGTCAACCTGCAATTCAAGTGGTTTCACTTTGCATTCTGACAAAACTATATTTACTAAGACCTCCATGCAGAGCTACATGTATCTGTACAAAACATCATATAAGAGAAAGGAGAGATGGCTTGAGCTGTTGGGGGACTTTTGACTCCTCTCGACATCCCCCTGCACATTCTTCCACCTGCAGTTTTTTTGCTGAACTTAGCCAAAAATGCTCAGAGGTGAGCAGAAGAAAACAATGTCCTTTGGACAGACAAGACCAAAGTGGAGATGTTTGGCCATAACGCACAGTGCCACGTTTGGTGAAAACCAAACTCAGCATATCAGCACAAACAACTCATACCAACTGTAAAGCACGGTGGTGGAGGGGTGATGATTTGGGCTTGTTTTGCAGCCACAGGACCTGGGCACCTTGCTGTCATTGAGTCGATCATGAACTCCTCTGTATACCAAAGTATTCTAGAGTCAAATGTGAGGCCCTCTGTCTGACAGCTAATGCTTGCCCAAAATTGGGTCATGCAACAGGACAATGATCCCAATCACCCCAGCAAATCTACAGCAGAACGGCTAAAGAAGAAAAGAATCAAGGCGTTGCAATGGCCCAGTCCAGACCTCAACCCGATTGAAATGCTGTGGTGGGAGCTTAAGAGAGCTGGACATAAACAAATGCTTGCAAACCTCAATTAACTGAAGCAGCGTTGTAGAGTGGGCCAAAATTCCTTCACAATGATGTGAGAGACTGATAAAGTTATACAGAAAAAGTAATTCAAGTTATTGCTGCTAAAGGTGGTTCTGCAGGCGATTAAATCATAAGGTGTACTTAAAATAAAGTAAATGTAAAATAATTAATGACACAGTGTAATATGTCATGTGTTAGGCATCTGAGGTTGTATTTACCTAATTCTAAGGACCAGATGATTTTTTATTATTATGTCCTGATAAAACCATAGAATTCAAAGAGGGTGTACTTTCTTTTTCACATGACTGTACTTCAACCTTGCTTCCCCAGGCACAGGCCCACTACTGCTCCTATGTTACATACAGCCCGGTCCTAGGACTTCCAGCATCTTGGCAATCATAACCTAAAGCTCTTATTTTTTGTTAATGTTTGAAATGACCTCGTAATGATTAGATATCTGCCCATCGTTCTCCCCCATCTGTCCATCCATGAATCCATCTATCTAGATTTCACCATCTACCTGTCTGTCCAATAACGTATCTGTTGTTACATCTCTTCTCAAATCTTTATCTTAGCATTGTCACCTTTCTTTCTAAGTGTCTGTCTGTATTGCTTTCCATCCTTCTCAATCTGTTCCGCTGTCACTCTGAGTCTGTCTTCATCGCTCCTCTCTGTCCTCTATCCATCGCTCACCCCTCTCTATCAATACAAAGGGTGGGGGTGGGGGGTAGCTGGGAGGAGAAGGGCCTCTGTTCAACCATTCGGAAAATAGACTGTTAGCAGCGAGCTAGTACTAAATGAAGTGCTGGCGTCTTCCTGTGTTTAACATGAGCTGTCACTTATCTCTGCTCCCCACAGTGTCCCCTCCTGTCACACCTGTGGCCCACACAGCCGGGATCCTGGAAAAATCTTCTCTCCCAAATAGTTAATGAGAAGAGCAACATTTTTGGGGTTTATGACCTCTATAATTGTTATGGGCTATATTTAAAACAGAGAAAATAGCTTTGCTTGATTGCCTCGAGTTCCTGACTTTCTGACATACACACATCTGTTATCCCTTTATTTTCCATCATCTCTAACCTCCAGCCACCAAAAGGACTTTAAAGTGAACCTGAGTGAGCTGGCCAAAAACATTTTCAAGGTGATGAAAAAGTACCTGTGTTTGTATTCAGTTGGATCCCTGTGACCTTGTTGAGCCCCATGGATCCTAGGCCCAGGAGCCTAGGATCTAGGGCTATGCCTTGACTTCTTTCCAAGTCAGAGCTAGGTCCCACCCCTGCTTACTTGATTACCAAATGCTAGAGATTCAATGGGTATTAGAGGTGCTGACATTAAACTGTTGAATGACAGGGCTGAGATTCGGCAACATGAGGGCCAGAGCCTAATCTTGACTTGGGTAGTTTCTATGTAAAGCCAAAAACAAAAATGTAATATACTGCAACTTACAAGTTCTTAGATGAGATGGTGACATTTGTTTCCTTTTTCAGGCTAAGTACATTTTCTGCAAATACAGAAAAATTCCCCCTGAAAGAAATCCAGTATCATTGTAAATTCCTGTGCACTGAACTCAAACAATGTTATATGCTTTTCATCTTCTGTGAACATACACAACCCCTACTCTCAATGTAATTAAAATGAGGGGAAGCGGATGTGTTTTGAGGTATGAATCAGGAGAGAAGCTTAGGGTTACAATACCGCTCCTCCATAGATACAGTATGCTGAGTGTTGTCCTCTTAGGGGAGGGAGTATATTACTGGCAGAATCATGAAGTGAAAATAATAGAAAAAAAACTTAAAAAAAGAAAACTAATGCCACCACCACATTTAAGGACCACTAAGCTGCAATTTATAACATTTATGCTTTTCTGTTTAGATATGCTTTAATCTGGATGCGGGGCACATGAAATGGAAACAACATGGAGCCCGATGAATCCACCATTTGTGGCAGGATTGGGCTGGATAGACAACAGAAATAGAAAAAACACATACATAGGTGATGTGATTTATCTGCCAGAGGATTAGCAATTCTGCTTTGCCTATCTAGTGATCCTTACTCCTCTATCAGAGGTTTTGATGTTCTCACCCACCTCTTTCACATCAGAAGCCCCACTTTCATATCTAAATCTCCCCCTTTCACATCGTAGTTCTGCTTTTACATCAGGAACTCAGTTCACTCCCCCTTCACGTCACAGTCCCACTACCACAAAATTTTGAGGCACCTCTGAGGAGGCCAGGAAGCACACGAGTGTGCCACGGCACCCTGGTTAAGAAAGGCTGCTCTAGGCTGGAGTCCCAGCGTGCATTTTTGGTTGCTGGGCCTGCAGTGTGTCCCTGCACCTTATTAGGAGGAGTAGGCCACCTCCAGGTACACCTGCTTGTAATTTATCAACTTCATTAATATGCTCACACTTGGAGACTCGGATACATAGAGTTAGGACCACACTTTGCAGAGGTGCCTTGACGCGGCAGTGTGGCTTCTACATATTTTTGGCCAAAAGTTTGTGCAACTAAACCTCTGATTTTAACGCATACTGTTGACAGGGCTACTTGTTTGGTTGCAGGCTGGCTGGCAGGTTGAGGCTGGGGAATTTTTGTGTTTTGTAAGGTTGCAGCTTTGGCCTTCTCATCCATTCAACTGAACAGTTGCCCCCCTTGCATTGTTTTTACTGGCAAGGCCTACATTGTCAGATACCAACTTCATCCTCCTTTGCAAAGTGTTGTGACCGATAGCGCTTTCTCCAGTTTACTGCAAGAACATAAAAGTTGTATCTGGGTCACCTAGATATTCACCTGGCCCTAGGCTTCTGCCTAAATTACCTTTAGGATGATCCACCATTGGCAACAACTCAGCTTTACTTCCATGCAGTTTAGCAATGCTCCTGCAGATATCTGTACAAATGAATAGGGAACCTACAGCAAGGCATTATGTATTTCATAGAGATGAAAGTTACGTTGGTCATTGGTTCCTCTCTCCCTTGTTTAGCCTCCAGCACCACCAGTTTACTTTGTTGCTGCAGCTTAGATATTGCCCACATTCACCGGTGTCAAGCACACAATGCATTGCAGACACACACACCACTCCCTGATGTCCCATGGAAGACCGCCTCCTCGTTCATTCGTGTTTAAAGATGCATAAATTAACCTTCTCTGAAGCCAGCAAAACATGTCTAATCAATAAGACTCAAACAATTACCTCACGTAAATTGGATATTAGCATATGAATGGCATTTTTAGCATATGAAAGGAGGTTCCGGACAGATTAAATTGGGCAACCGGCTGCCTGGAATACATATGAGCTAGGCAGGCCTTTAGGCTGTGGCAGGAGAAGATGGCATTGTAGATTTAAGAAGGGAAAGGCTTGTTTGCCCATTGCCTATAGTGTGCTTGCACTTAGCTGATGAGGTGTGGTAGAGTAGGGCAGGCCTTAGGGATATGAAGCGATGTACTAGCACCACTGTACAGATGTTACCATTATCTTTTATTAAATTAATAATTTGCAATAATTTACACTCTTCTTCCACTAACATAGTCATAAAGACACTCACATACCAGGGCTAGGACTGGTCAATGCCAAGAAACCTGGCAGTATCTTTTTGGATATTGGGGTACAATTAGAGGAATCATAGGAGCCCCACACAAAGCCAGGGAGTACACATACAGCGCCCTTGATGGGCATTGATTCCACAATCCCACGGTCATTGTGCTGCCTTTTGGTGAAATTGCTCTTCCTTGGTATCTATCTTGGCAGTCTTTTTCTCAACTTTTTTTCACTCACGGCACCCTTTAAAAGTATGCAAAATCTTGAGGCGTCCCAGGCTAAAATGTAAGAAAACATAAACGTAAAGATGTAAAAAGTGTGTAGTCTCTACAAAATTCATACCAGACCCTTATCTGAGATTGTTGGTCTGGTATGGATTTTAAAGGGGGAGACCATGCAATAACAAAAAAACGCGGTAAGCTCCCTTTACAGAAGTCTCCCACTTCTACATTAGAACTCCCCCTCTTTTACATCAGAAGCCCCTTCGCATCTGAGTCCTCAGTCCCTCCGTCACGACATGGCAGAGAGTGGGAGGTGTAGCAAGCCTAGAGTAAGATGAACTTCTCTACTTTTCTGAATGGCTCCCACCCCCCTGGATTAGCATCATTATTTTCCATGATGCTGGAGGCCAGTCTGCCGCATGGAAAGGCGTCTCGCTGTGTGAAAATTTTGAGAAAGCCAGAAGGCACCCCAGGGTGCCACAGCACCCTGGTTGAGAAAGGTTGATCTATGGACAGTGGTTGGTACTGCAACACTGCCACTCCCAATAGCTAACCCATTTTTATTCCCTTCCCTTGGCTTTTTTAATTGACCATTTTAAGTTTGTGTTTTTGTGGTGCCAAATTAAAGAGTTGGGGCAAGGGGGGTTGTGCACATTTTGGCATTTTCGCCTTGGTTGCTAGAGGATCATGTTTCGGCACTGCTGCACATTATTTATACTTAGAAGACTTTCAAACTTACAAGGTTTAGAATACCAACAGGTTTACTTTTCATTTTTTTGTGTATTAGAAGTCCAGTTTTTACATAGTACCATAAAATTGCTCTTAACAGTCTAATTTACTAAGGTAGCTGAAACTCTAATGATAACATGCACAGTGTAGGAACCCATAGTAACTGATTAGAAACTGATCTGTCTTCAGTACTTTACACATCATAACATCACATTATTTAACCAAATAAGCACATAAAAATGCTTAGTAGTTGAGCAAGTTGAGTGAGCATAAGCATTTTCCTCTTGGCAACCGATTGGGCAACTTGGCATCCCACCAACAGGGATATAATTTGAATTCTGTCGAGGTTAGTCACACCTTGTAAGCCTTGTGATTCTGAAATGAAGTGGAAATAATGTGCAAACACTAACATGCTGAAAAAAAGTGGAGGGGAAGGAGGGCATCATTGTCAAAAGTAAAAGATGACAACCTAATGCTGCAATATATAATACGTATTGTTTGGAATGTCCCTAAATCACCCTGACCAAAGAGACCCGTAAGCATTTTTTTAATGGTTTAATTGAAAGTTTCTGTGTTCAATCCCCCGGGTTATGAGCACAGGTCAGCTGTAAAGAGTCAACCCTTGTATATTGAACGTCCCTATTAAATTCCCATAGTGTGCTGTATGATGCGTGAAATAAGGTTTCGACCCCCGCCTGGAAATCAATATTTCTATGAAGTTACATTTCAAAGCGATCCTTACTGGACCTTCAACAGTTACTCCGTCTTGTACCAAACCTCGACTGTCAGTTCTGTTACATGTTGTGATCTAAAGTTACTATCTATCGATTGAATATTATCTCGTGGAGAGTTAAGATGCAACTTCTTGAAAGACTAAGGCTGCACTCTGTTTCATGGATCAGCATTATCATACTACTGAAACAATCTTATGGACAAGAACAGAACAGTGTGTTACAATAGATGCGGGGGATCCCATAGTTACAAGAGATCCCATATAACAATTATGTAACTAAAAAGGTTGGTGAAAATCCTCTTCTGGTTTCTTACATCTCTTGAGAATTCCAGAGAGAGAGAGAGAGAGATCCCCCTTTAAATTATATCTTTGTTCTTGCCTAGCTTGGGATATTAGGTTGTCACACTCAATTTTGGGTGTTCCTATTCCTCCTTGTGATATTAAAATACAGAAATAAGACACAATTTGAATTTGGATGGACAGCTAGGTCCTAGAGGTTAAGGAATGAGGAAGTTAACACCTACCCACTGACAGGTCCTGTAGGCCTTTGTGCAGATAAGAGTGGGCAACTGTCACTCCCCAAGCTCTCTGAAGAATCCATAAAGGGAAGTTCTCATAAAATAAAAAATGCGCCTTTAGTATTTGTCTGAATTGGAGCCAGTGCAGCATTGCAACTGCAATTATTACATCATAGATTCAAATGGACTGCAGCCTCTTCCTTCTGTCCATACCTCAGTACTGGCATTCAGTAACATGGAAGAAGAAGAATGAATGGACTACAAGTGCGGTGGCGTCACTGCCAGGGGTGTCCTGCGGCCGGGTGTCACCCGGTCTCTAGACCGGGTGACACCCGCCGTGTTGTCAGCGCGCGTGCTGTCTCGATGCGCATGTGAGATTACGTCATTGCGCATGCACGACCATCTGATTGATGCCTGCGGGCGGCCATCTTGGTGATGGACGCCGGCAGAGAGAGGAGGGGGACGTTCACCCGGCGGGATGAGGTATGCCACCAGGTCCACTCCTCTCTCCTGACACTGTCGGGCTCTCGGTCCATGACCAAGTGCCCGACTTTTTAGAAAGGGGTGACACCAAAATGACTGTGAGTCATTTTGGTGTCACCCCTGCAATGGTGACACCTGGGTGCGGGCTGCACCCCCTGCACCCCCCATGTGACGCCACTGATCACTGCTCTTGTATTCCATGGAGAGAATACAAGTCCCTCCGCTGCACCATATTAAAAAATGAATACAAGCCTGCTGGGAGAAAAACTCAGGTAAGTGGGGAGTTGTGCTCTGACCATATTCCGGGTGTAACATGAAAAGTGGTCAGAAAGGTATTCTTAGTCTTTAAGACTAGTCAGCTGCAAAAGGTAGCACGGGGGAAAGGTCATCCCATACTGAAGGCACCAGACTGTCTGCTGCAACACTCATTTTTTAACACCAAAGGGAATATCGTTCATAAAATTCAAATTATTAGTCTCAGGGAGATGAACCCTTCTGATTATAAGCTTCACACAGTGGCAAACTGACATGTACTAGGCTAACAGAGCAAGCTAGGGATGGACAAAATGGTTTTTATGGTTCCTGTTTGCAGCAGCCATGTTGTGTTTGGATTTGGTGTTTTCAAGATTAAGAACTGGTATCAGAAATTATAACCCAGATCCAGCTATCGAAACTGACTGGTACATATAACCTACAGCCACTTCAGGAGGCAAGACTTCTTCTCATAGTAGGTGAGGACATTGGCCAAGGGTTATACTCCATACCACATCCAAACTTCTATAACTTGAGTAGTATGGAAATGAACCAGGTAATTCATATGGAACAAGGTGGATCGCTGAATTTTCCAACGTGCCTCCACCAACAGCATAAAGCAATACTGCCCAAAACAGGAACGTTTATTTCTGTCTTTTCTCCCTTCTTATCTTATAGCAAAGAGCCGTATTTCTGTATGTCATTTTCTTTCTTGTCTTTTTGTAATATTTACTTTTGTACATTTTTCTATCCACTGTCTGCCTAGGAATATTAACTATGCAAAATGAATAAGCGTTCTTCTGTGTGCCAAGCTAAGAATGTATGCTCCTAGAGAGATTGTTACCCTATATTGCTAGTGCCTGTTTGCTGGTTCATACATTCGCTGTTAATCTGTATGAAATTGCATTGTGTGGTTGCTGGCTTCATGCAGATTAGTGTCAGTGGGTGGAAACTATCATATCTGCCAGACAGGGATTTCTGTGTGTGTGGTAAAGAAGAGCCTGGGCTTGGTGCGAAGCCAGTAAGCCCTGTTCGGCCAAAACTGTGACCACTACCCCTCCCAGCCCAATCAATGACGGCAGTTGCAGTGGGGGGTTTTCCAGCTACTCTGTGAAGTATAGCTGTGTGGCTGGGGAACTCACCTCTTTTTACTGATTGGGTCAAGAGGAGGTGGTAGCTGTCAGTATTGAGCGTGTTTGGGTGAACTCAGGCAAACTGGGTTCGCACTGAGCCTAGGCTCATCACTAGTGTATGAGTGCCTAGCAGACCAGTCATTTGGCAAACTGCACTATGTCTGGAAGATGTGGGTGTGTGCGGAAAGTAGGAACATTTATACCACAGGGATAGCTGGAGGAATAACAGAAGTGTGTGGTACGCTCCTCAATGGCAAACAGTATTATTGCAAGCCCGTGATAGCTTTTGCAGCTCTGTTTTAACTCCCAAAGTAAGCTCTCTGCTCATTCATTCTCCACCAAACAAGGATCTTGCTCAGGCTAATGAGTTGCTGTGGGCATGATTTCCATGACACCCGAGGACAGCAGTTAGATATTAGCGCGTCCATGTTGGTTATGGTTGTTTCCTGTGTCTGTATTGGATGCATGATGGACTCGCATCATCTGGCCTTCTTCGTTCCTGTACCCTTAGTAACCCCATTCATGACACTCCTGCTTTATAGTCATAGTATCAAATAAAAAACAAACCTAGCAGAGAGAGTGGAAGATTGGTTTGTAGAACTGAAAACTCAAGCACAAAGATCTCACCACAGGAGTCTTCCAGAGATATAGGAAACCACTAGGTGGTTAAACTCTCCATCCAATGGGGTCATGACAAAAATGCGTAAGTCTTCCCGACTCTATTCAAAGCTAAAATAAAAAAAATCCAGAGTTAATCTTAAACTGATTTTCAGCAAATCCCTTATTCTCATCAAATTTTTCTGCTAAAACTCTTTTCCAAAGTGCCGGTCTGTCTGTTCCATTTCATGTGAGTTTCAATCTTACGGACCAATCTCTCACTTGCCTTTAAATAAGAACTCCCGGAAAAGAAAAAAAAAAACGTACACTTGCAGTGGGGCTACTCCTACACTCCAAGGCTTAAAGGAAAACTATGAGGTGAGTGATTTTCACTCAACCTCATAGTTCGAGCTGACGTGTGACAATTAAACTGTTTCAAGAGCACGCCGTCGCTCGCTCACTTCTCGATCCCGTTCCTGCAGAGAGCCGTGACTGTCACTCACGGCTCCCTGCAGAGATTCCCCCCCTCCCCGCTTCGATCCTCCAGCGCTGACTGGAGGAACAAACGGGGGAGAGGGCAGGTACAGCTGGCTCTGCCTCTAGATATGCAGAGCCAGCTGTCAATCACGCAGCTGGGTGGATCTCGACAGTAATGTCGGGATCCGTCCTGGCTGCGGCGGTCTTAGTATGCCGCAAGCTGTAGCTTGCGGTATACTGAGCTTTGGGTCATGGGAAGATGCTAGTTTGTGTCCTCCCGTGACCCTGAGGAGAACTATGGTGAAAACACTTACCCCATAGTTCTCCTTTAAGTGCTCATGTTGTCTAGGGGACTCAAATAAAGCCGATTTACTTATCTAACCCATAGTTGAATCAACTCCTTAAACTATGCTAGACCGGTCCGCACAGCCTCTTCTCCCCTGTGTCATTCCATCTAATGCAGGCCCGTTGACCTGCATTAAACATGAGTGCTTCATAGCTGGAGTGGAGAGAAGAGAGGTGAGCGCTGACCGCCACAGGACCGAGGATCAGGTGAGTAAAACTGCTTTATATGAGCCAAAGCAATTGCTTAACCCTTGCAGTGCAGAGTAGTCCCCCTGCACAGGTAAGTTTTTCATTTTGCCAGGGTGGGGTTCTTTAAGGTGAAGATGGGAAGCAGCCTATCTGTTGGGTTGGACATTTCTACGACCCTTTAGCTTGTAGTTAAGGTTTTAGTACATTTCTGACACATCACAATATACAACAGTATAATTTTTCATTAAAAAGCCATCCTTGGGCTCCAATCAGGTGACTTTACCTAGGTTGAGATGTCAGGTGAGGTGCCATTAGTAGGGATGAGCTCTGGTTCGGAATGTGGAATGCATAAAAATACTTTTTAAAAACCCACTTATGAACCTTAATTATAACAGCACAGGGAGCAGTGAAGCGCAGCACCCCATGGCAACCAATCGGAAATCATTTCCTATTAGTCTGCCCGTTCTTATCTGCAGGAAGCAAATTGGTTGTCATGGGTTACTGCAATTCATTGCTTCTTCCGCTATGTTATTAAAAAGTCAGACAGAGCTAGCGTGGCGCTTGCTTTTTCATCAAAAAACTTGGGCAGAAATATTGCCTGGTCCACGGAGAGTGAAGAGATAGTCCTCTGGCATTTTATTACTATTTCTATGACAAATGGGAAAAAAACCTTGCTCTGCTTGGCTGCACCCATTATGAATAATGTGGTGTGGAATCATTTTTATTGTAGTCTCCACATTTAACAATACTGTGATCAGAAATGAGGAAAGGGATGTTTACTTTACCTTCCATACAATGGAAACCTGTACTGTAGAAATGTGGAGGCTGCCACTCCCGTCCTTTATCTTAAGAAAGAGTCAAGTACCTGGATAAGATGTGACAAGTGACATTACAATATGTGTACACAATATAATACATTTTTTGCACTTCATTTATGAATGAAACCTGAAAACACTGTTTGTAGAGTTCATTTATACTGGAATGCTGTCAAGGAGCTCTTTAGACCAACGTTTCTCAACCTTTTTCTAGTCAGCACCCTTTAAATGTATGCAAAATCTCGAGACTTGCAAGTCTATAATGTAAAAAATGTAAATGTAAAGATGTGAGGTTCCTTACCCGCACAGGAGTCTGGTATAGATTTTAAGAGAAGACGCCAAGGCAAAGCCAAAAAAAACAAACCATATGGAGTTTCCTCCTTCCCATTAGAGTCCCTCAGTTTCACATTAGAAACCCTCCTTCACATCATGAGCCCCCTTTCACATCAGAAGCCCCCCTATACATCAGACCCCCCCCCTTTCTAGCACAAATTTGAAGGCACCCCTGACAAAGCCAGAAGGCACCATAGGCTGCTACGACACTCGATTGAGAAAGGTTGCTTCCAGGATGTGCTTTTTATTTTTTTTTATTTTAAATTTATTTTAAATTATTATTATTTTTTTTTTCCTTCTTAGGCCTGGTTCACACCTGTACGTTTTGTAGCGCGTTCAAAGCTCTACGAACGCTCTACAAAATGCTCAAACATGAAAATTCCATTGTTTTCTATGTGTATGGTTCACACCTTGCCGTATTTTAGCCCGTCTGAACGTGCTACCGCGAATCGTGGTAAATACGCGCGTTACGAAACTCGCGACAAACGCGCATATTCGATACGCCTAGGTGTGAACAGAGCCTTACTGTTGGGGGGGAGGGCTTCAGAGAAATATCAGGGGTCTAAACAGACTGTGCCCCCCCGCAGTGCCCGAGGTGAGTGCCTCAGTCGCCTCGCCCTAGCTACAGCCCTGGGTCCCGGGTGCCATACTGACAGATTAAACCAGGTGATTATCTCTGCCAGTGTAATATGCTGGGCTGGGCTGTCAGTTGACATAGGGTCCTGCTCTGTGGAGCTCCGGTTTTAAGGTAACCAGTGGAACTTGGGCCAGACTTGTAACTTGGGCCAGCCTTCCCCACTGGCTTCCCTTCCCCTACTTAGGTCCTATAGCAGTCACAGGGGCATTAGTTCTTCCAATATACATCTGTGGTGTCTCTTCCAAAGAATTTGTAGTTTTCATATATTTATTTCAAGTTTAAATTTAGCTGTTTACCTGGAACTTTGCTCTAACCGTGGCTCTGTGACAAACGTGTTATTGTTTTGACATGTGTTTGGAATGCATACAGCTTTAGTAATCTATGCCTGTCAGTCCCTCTTATGGACAGTACAAGTGATGACAAAAAGGCTGTTTTTCACCAGAGCTTGGCGTGCTTCGAATAAATACAAAACCCGTTGTAAATTTCGATACCGTTGGAATATAAGGCTCATGTATATATCCAGTATTCATTTTTTGTACCTCATTGTTTTGCATTGTGAATAATAGCGTTGTATTGCTCCAATGTAGGACTGTCCTGCTTCCATTGTCTGTGTGTCTATGCTCCCGATTACACCAATTATATTATGTATCACTATTTGATGAGGAAAGCAAACCCTTTTCAAGTGCATCACCTCTGCATAATAGCACTTGTAGTCTGAGTTACTTAGGCTTCCGAAGTCTTCATGACCCCTACTGATACCAACCTGATGTGTGCCATGATTTTATGGTCAGCGTGCCAAATAAGGGGGCACGCTCTAGTGAAATGATAGAACCTGGGGAAGGCCGGGCGGGTCAAGCGCGACCTCGCCGTGACGTGCCTAGGAGCTCCCTGTCCCCCTTCTTAAGGGGAGGAGAGCCGCCGCAACTCCTCCCACAAACACGGCCAAGTTACCTTGGCCTATTACTTGCCTTTCTCCATAGAAACTAATCTGTTTCCCTGACACCCAGCTGCTGCTTATCCCTGTGACAATGATCAGGCTGTCAAGGACACACCCACCAGTTTTTGGAGGTGGAGCATCCTTACACAGTACCTGACCAGTACCACTTGATTGACAAGAAATTACCTGGCAGACATCTCTACAAAATTATTTTCCTCCCCCATAGCCAGCATTGCATCTGCCCTGGGGGGTATACGTGTCAGGTGACTGGGATTCTGGGGAAAAAAATTAAATGGTAAGTGAACGCTCACAAAATTATACTTACCCACCTTCCCTCTATGTCCTGATCTAATCTTCACAATCACCCAACCCAGATGCTTATTGTAGAACAGTGCTCTGATTTTTACCCAGAAGGCTAAAATATGTCTCACTGCTGCATGTGACTATTTAGGGAGTCCTCATAATTTTGTATAGGGATGTCACTGGTGATGGGCAGTGTAGGAGGACTAATTGTGCAGACACAGCCAGCATTGGGGATGAATTTGGCTGGTGTTATACAATGGGGAAGGGAGTGGCTGTCCTTCTCAGCAGTGGGTCAGGGGTAAGATAATATAGGTCAGGAAGGTGTGTACTTAAAAAAATCTAAAGTCCCAACATATACTACCCTGTTATAACATCAGCATTGTAATAGGAATACATACTAGAGTTGTTTTTGATAATGCAATCAAAGCTTCCTTGAAAAATTCCCTTTGATGTAGTGAGTGCTGCCTTCCGTCTGCCCATCACTTCCAACAACTTCCTGGATTCCCAGTGTGCTTTGCGCCTTTTCCCCTGCTGCTAGATGTGATGGAATCTTGATTTCTCAAGACTACATATTCCATCATGCATTGCCTCTAGCAAGCAATGATAATCTAACATTGTTCAGATGTTGCATATTCACAGGGCTGAGCGAAACTGTGTCAGTGCATAGAGGAAGTACATCCTATGGGAAACTTTAATTTAATTTAATGAATAAGTAGGTTTACAAACTTCTAGATCAATCCGGTTATACGGAGTAACATAGAACTTAGGGAAGTTCAATACAGAAATACAGTTTTATTTTTAGTTTTTGACCATAGATGCCCTTTAAATCCAGTGAGTATTCCATTATATGATGGCACGCATGCTACAGAACATCTTCACAACATGGTTACATGTTGCCAGAGAGATCTTGCCTGGCAGTCACAAGCACATTTGGAAGATTCAGTGTGGTTGCCATATTATTGCGCGACTTCACCTGTTTCGCTGGGATTACTGAGGGAAAACGCAGTCCTACCCTCCTGTTGTAGTCACATTACTTCAAACAGAACCTACTTGACAGATGAGCTCTGTGCAGGGACTGAAATGCTCTGCTGGATATTCTGTTATACGGCAACATATTTCTCCTATAATAAATATAAAGTAAGGCAAATGTTTATTTACTGCAGAAAAGATCATTGCCTCCTATTTTACATTTCCTTTTTCAGTTTTCATTTCACATACTTCTCTCTCGCTTCTCGAAGTGTGCGGAAATCAATTTTTTTTGTTTCAATCAACACTATCTCACAAATTTTTAATCTGACACAGCCAATTATTACGTTACATGAAAGCTATAAAGTGGCCTTATAGCTGACATATGTATGCAGAGAGATGAGATGAAGAGAGATAGTGTTCGGGGATGCTGCTTGCGCAAGCAATCGCTGCCGTAGTGAATGCAGATGTAGCAACTGCTTTATAGATGAAAAGCAAAGAAACAGCTAAATACACAGATTAAATATATATAAGAGCCAGAGGCGTAACTAGAAACCTTAGGGCACCGGTGCAAGAAACCATGAAGGACCCCCCCATGGGCACCCCCCACCTGCGAAACTTTGGCCTGCTGCTTGCTGAAGGGCCCCCCTCAGGGACACCCCCCACCTGCGGAACGTTGGCCTGCTGCTTGCTGGGAGCTATAGTCCTAGAAAGCAATGTCAGCGCCTTGGCGGTTGCTGGGGATGGGCCCTCTTCTTCCTTTCCGGGCCCCTCTCAAGTGGTGGAACGCCAGAGCCTGGTCGCACATGCGATTGCTGCAACCCTGGTAGTTCCGCCAGTGATGAGAAGCTGTTTTACCTGCCAAAGGATTTGTATTTCTGTCAATCAATTCTTGAGATTTACAGAACTCTGTTAGACAACATAGCTCTCTCTAGCAAGGCAGAATAGCTGATTTTTCTTTGCTGCAGTTCAGTAACGCTTACAGGTTGTGCTCCTCCCTCAGCCTGTGGCTGTACAGTGAGAGGAGAAGCAGTCAACCACCTCTCTGTCAGTCTGCTCTCCTCTTTTCTTATCAGCAACACTGCTGCACAACTGATCGGCCCATTCTGCCTTAATCCTTCTTTATCTAGGTTTTACAGATCATTCTGTCAGAATCATTCAAGTCAGATCATGTCATTTATGTATCCCACCTCAACCTAACCACTGAATCATCACGTTCTCAAACAATTCATCCCCACACAGCTACCTCCTCATGTATCACTTCTCCCTCCCTTTTAGATTGTAAGCCCTCAGGGGCAGAGCCCTCCTTACCATCTTGTCTTGAATTGTGTTGTGATTGTAATGCATCCCCCCTTTGCCAATCCCTACACTGGCTTCCACTCGCCCCAAAGGATAAAATTCAAAATATTAACAGTCACTTATAAAGCCATCCACAACTCTGCCCCCGGATATATCTCAGACCTTGTCTCAAAGTATCACCCTAACCGTCCCCTCCGCTCATCCATTGACCTCCTGCTTTCCAGCTCCCTTGTCCACTCCTCCCATACTCGCCTCCAGGACTTCTCTAGAGTCTCTCCCATCCTCTGGAACTCTTTACCCCAACCTGTCTGTCTATCTCCCACCTTGACTGCCTTTAGGCGTTCCCTAAAGACTCATCTCTTCAAGGAAGCCTATACCACGTCGACCTAACCACTGAACCTTCACATTCTCAAATAATTCATCCCCACACAGCTACCTCCTCATGCATCATTTCCCCCTCCTCTTCTAGATTGTAAGCCCTCAGGGGCAGGGCCCTCCTTACCATCTTGTCTTCAATTGTATTGTAATTGTAATGTCTTCCTTATATTGTAAAGCGCTGCACAAACTGTTGGCGCTATATAAATACTATGTAATAATAATAATAACGTCTTCCTTATATTGTAAAGCGCTGCACAAACTGTTGGCGCTATATAAATCCTGTATAATAATAATGTACATTGATGTATCATCCCGTCATTTTTTGTTATTTATATGTTTTTATTGTTTTAGCATATTAACTAGTATATCTGCACGTCTCAGGGCCTCATACAAGCGATCCGTCGGCTCTATAGCCGGCGGATCGCTTGTATATTAACGGGCATCGCTGCCTCTTTTCAAATAGCGGGGATTTCCCGCTCATGCGCGCCGCGCGGCGTGCCCGAGCAGGCGGATGTAACAGGACGTGTGTACACGCCCAGTTACATCCAAGAAGCTCCCGGCCGGCCGTGTATACACAGCGGCTGGCCGGGAGGTAGTTAATAATGATTCCATTGTTATTTCATTCAGAACTCAAAGAAAGGTATCAGTGTTAGAGACTGTGAACTGTAAGTAACAAATTGTCCCCCTTCCATCTTTCTCTCACAGGTAGTTCACTCCTTTTTCCGTTCACGGTCTCTCACAGAAATCTCATTCTTTCCTGTCCTCTCTTGGGTTCTCTCAAATGCTCCACCGTATTGCTTGACAACATTCCTCACACCTCGATTTATGCTATTCTTTCTCATCTCTTTCTTCTCCCCTTTAACCTCCACTCTCTTCTCCCTCCTCCCGCTCCGTCTATAATGACACGGTCCCTTCTCCCACAGTGTGACAGCTGTATACTGTGTATGTTTATACACCTCCCCGCTTTCCCCTCACAATATTCACACTGTCAGCAGAGTAATAGACACGGATCATTTATATGGCTAGCGAAGAGCTCTCTTCGCCCCCCTCCTTGCTCCACAGGCTTATCTTGCCTCCACTCTGGGGTACCTTCCTTTGCCCAGTTAACCTCTTCTCTTCTAGATATTTTGTGATGGAAGAATGTAAAGGGCTAGGTCTCACACTTAGGTTGCATGGTCCAAGAAGGCCCAACCCATTACTGCCAGCTAAATCTAGCACCGATGGTTAACCAAATCAAATGGAAAAATGTGTGCTTAGCTTTCTCTTTCTGAAGCTTCTGGGCAAGATAAATCACTTTAAGATTATTTTACTTATTACTGTGGTACCGAGCAGAATAGAAAATCAGTGGAAAGAGTGGGATAAAAAAGTTAAAAAAAATATTTTTAACATGTAAACAAATAGTGAAATTAAAAAATAAATGAAGATATTAAAAAAAAAAAGAAAAACAATTGGGTGGAACTAGCAGTGACAGCTAGCTCGCCCAACTGTTCTAGCTGGTCCCGGTCCCGGCCAATGAATAACAACTCCGTCACGGCCGGCTCCGCCCAGTTGTTATTGTTTAATGACAGATCAGCGTCCCGGCCATTTGGGGATGCTGATCTGTCATTACAACTGGGCAGAGCCAGCCTTGAGATCACGGCTGGCTTCGACCATCATTTGCCTTCGGAAGGCCGTTCGCCCCACTTTGGCTGTCGTTTCGGCGAGCCGAAGCATATGCCTTCGGCTCGGCTGAGCCACTCAGCCGCCTTCGGCTGCTGCTATTGTGAATAGCCCTTACAGCAGCCCTTCGGTTCGACTGAACCGAAGGGCTCTGGCGGCCGAAGAGAGCCAAAGGGTCAGCTGAAGCTACGGCTGTATCTTTCAGCTCAATAGTGAATAACCCCCCTAGTATCAGCGAACCGGTCTCGGGGGTTCTGAGAGGCCCATTTAATCAGGGCTTAGAAATGTTGACCAAGGGAGACTGGGACAACAAGAGGTAACTGCCTTGTACATATGTTTAGTGAAAGTGCTTAATCTTGTCCTTTAGTAGCAACACTGTGGAAATTACTCCTATAAGAGACTTACCTGCAGATTGACTCCTGCCCAAAAACGTGCATGCACAGAAGCATGCAATCCATTGATAAAAGTTCCTTGTAAACATGCTTCAGCACGTGGATGCACGCATATGGGAATGTTTAAGTGCAATGACACATGCACGTGAGCATACGGAGGCGCGGTCGTTAGCGTACGGGCGCACACTCATTAGCGTGCACACTATCATATATAACCTGACAAAAAGCCATGCCCAAGTTGCTGAGTGGTCTTCAGCTAGTCCCTGTGTGCCCTGTACTCGGCTCCAGTATCCTGATTTCCTGTGCATGAACCCGGCTTGTGACCATTTGACTCCACTTCCTCCTTCTGATTTGGTACCTCTGCTCTCTGATCTCCTGTGTATGACCCTGGCTTACATTTCCTGACCCTGCTTCTGATCTATGATTCGGTATCTCAAGATTCGGCACCCTGTGTATGACCTCGACTTCGCTCCTGGACTGCCACTTGGTGGACCGCTCCATCAGTACCCTGAGCAACTACATCCAGCCAGCACTCTGTTGGCCTCATGCCTGTTGCCTGCTCTGGTTTCAAGAGGTCCCGGTATCATCCCGGTCCTGCCGTTTCACCAGCTGGTCCAATGCACTCAAACGTCTCCACGAAAACTGGCCAGCCACTAGTACCGGCACCAGTGCTCCACTCTGTCCTTACATTCCCTGTCACCACTTCCAGAGAATAATGAAGACACATTTGTATAAAAAAGAAATAATAATATGATGACTATTAAAGAAAACATTTTAGGAATGCATAACTTAACCAAGTGGTAGCCTTTTTTATCTGCCTACAATTGTGCTTGAAGGCTTTGTTCACTTTGCATTGATGTAGAAAAGCATCCAGTGCATTGTGTTTTTGACCATGTTCTTCCCATGGCCAAACAGCTCCCTGACAGTCAATAGAAAGCAAGTCAAGGTCTAAACAAGTAGCCTTTGTCCCGCCCATACCTTTGCCCATGTGTGTACTAAGCTGTTTAGCTCGGTTCATACATTCAGACCCATCACCTCAGTGTAAACAAGTCTTCAGAAAAGGATCCAAACAATACAGAGAATTTGGTAAAGGGCAGGACCCAGCAACTAAAGAAGGTTACAACTGCAAATGATTTGAATTGGTGCTGCACAAGGCTTAAAGTGACTTCACAAATAGTTCACATGTGGGCTCCTGTTTTCAATGCAAGCTTTAAAGCCTAACTGAAATCTCAGTTAAAATCAGACAAATACATATCGGGCGCATCATAACAAAACACGTGCAAAGTTTTGGAGTATGTTTTCTTTGTTAAGCAGCCACACACTGAATAGTAAAGCCTTTCCCTTGCCATACTGCTGCTGAGAGAGACCCTTGAACTCTGTGTGGAAATGGTGGTCTCTCTGCAAAGCTCCAAAGCGCCATCCGCTGGGTTGAATTTGAACTTTCTAATCAGGAAACTCATGCTCCCTGCTGGATAGAGAGCTCCAGCTCAGCAGTGAGTATGTCAGTCCTCTGCAGAGGAACAACTGCTTCCATACAGAGATCTCTGCAACATGGTGGCATCCTGGCACCTTAAAGGAGAACTATGGGGTTAAGTGTTTTCCCCATGGTTCTCCTTAGGGTAACGGGAGGACACAAACTAGCGTCCTCCCGTTACCCTAAGCTCAGTATACCGTGAGCTGTAGCTCGCGGTATACTGAGACGCCGCAGCTGAAGCGGATCCCGACAATTGTGCCTGGATCCGCCCAGCTGCATGACTGACAGCTGGCTCTGCCTATCTAGAGGCAGAGCCAGCTGTACCCGCCCCCTCCCCCATCCGATCCACCATTCAGCGCTGGAGGATTGGAGCGGGGAGGGGGGAATCCAGCCCCTCCCCTGTGACGGCAGAGAGCTGTGACAGGATCGAGAGGTGAGCGAACGCCAGTATGTGTTCGCTCACCTCCCGATCTGCTGAGCCAACCTGTCACAGTCTCATTGTCACAGGTCGGCTAGAACTATGAGGTGAGTGAAAAGCACTCCCCTCATAATTCTCCTTTAAATCCTAAAATATGCAAATTTCTTGTTAGTGCCATCACCCTATGCATTATTCCAATAAGGCTGCTTGTTGTAGTGATGTGTAAATATAAGAACGTGGGAGTAGAAGCTCCTAACACTGTCAGGAATGTCAAAAAGAGAAGAATTGAGGGGAAATATCCCCAATGGGAACATTATTGCCTGACAAAGGTTCCAACCCTTTCCCACTTATTTTATATTAAAATAGTTACCTGAAGTTGGGCTGCTGATTCACCAGACACTTTTGCCTCATTAAATTCCTTGAATATGCATCAAGGGGTGATATACAACTACAAAACAGCACCAATCTATGATGTGAAACCACTATGTAGAAGAATCTACACTATGTCATAATGCATACCACCCACTGTCCCTCATTTGGAGGGACTGTCCCTCTTTTGGACCCAGATAATTCTGTCCTTCGGTACTCCTCAGTTGTAATTCTTTTTATTCTACGCATAGACCTCTATAATGAAATTGCTGGGGAAAGCAGCGAGCCAATCAATTGAGAAGAAAATTATAGGATGTCCAAAAATGATTTCTACTATTTCACTTCTAAATAAAATATTTACTAACACACTTTAATTATTAAACAAGGTTATTTAGAGAACAAGACTCATGAAGTTGTTTTGAATACCAAGTTTTTGACACCTTTCCTCATCTTCTTTTTTTCATGTGTTGAATACAACTGCTGTGGGGCCCTAAAGCATAAGGGCACAGAGCTGTCAGTAATTTATGTATCATTTTTGAAGCTTCTGTGTAAATGGCTCACTATGGAAAATCCCTACTCAAGCAATCCTCCCATATGCGATTATGCTACCGTGTTTCCCCGAAAATAAGACACTGTCTTAGATAGTGCTAGGTCTTATTTTCGGGGTAGGTCTTACTTTCGGGGAAACACGGTAGCATATAATCATGTGCAGGGCAGTCCCTACACTATTCACCGCCTGAGGCGGGGGGGGGGGAGGGGTGTGTGTGTGCAGGGGAATGTGTGCTGGTGGTAAACGGTCGCTCTTGGGGGGTGCTGTCGGTTTATGGTCATTCCTGAGAAACGGGGAGATGTGTGGGTTGCTTGCGTTGAATGGTAGCTTCTTGGGGGGCAGGGGGGATAGGGGGTGCTGGTGGTGAATGTGATGGATGCTCATTACCTCTGGGCCTGGCTCTCTGCCCGGCATGCCACTCAGCTCCTGGCAACCAATTACATTGGTGAGCTGTGCAGGAAGCCAGATAGAGCGTCACAGGTTGCTAAGAGCTCTTAGCAAATGAGATGCTGCCTGAGGCAACCGTCTCAGGCTGCCTCATTATAGGGATGGCCCTGATCATGTGTTCAATCCCATCCCATGATTTAGTTCATGTAAAATTGCATAACAATTGTGTTCTGAAGAGGACTAGGCTGGGGGGGCATTTGCTACTCAAGTCACTACTAGTGAGATATGCTAGACCGGTGACCCTAAGTGGAGATGCTTCACTATTTAGACAGACACTAACCATAGTAGGACCCACCATGAGTGACATATGGTGGCCATTATTTAGCTACCATACTATACACAACAACCTGCGATCACAGCATCTGGCAGAGGCAAAGTCTTTAACCACCAACTACCTTGAAATGTAATGTGAACGAATGTTGAAAGCTTTAAAGGAAGCTGATGATACAAGAAATGAAAGTTTGTCACAATAATGTCCTTTAAGAACATCCACCTTTTACGATGGCCACTTACCACTGTGGCACCATTGCATGCTTTGCATGGTAAATTTATTTAGCCCACATAGATCTGCCCTAACCATGAAAAGGCCTCTTGGTTGTATTAGCCCCTCAGGTCAAAAGTTCTCCTACTGCCATGCAATGCAGTTCTAATATGCCAAGCCGTTGACTGCCAACCAGGAACACCACCCACCAAAGAGAGAGAGGGAGATAAAGTAGAATATACTTTAGCAATGCTCTCTTTAATCTGTTACGTAGCTATGTTTAAACCAATTGCTGAGAATTTGATTGAAAGAGCGTGGAAATGTTCTCCATGGGGTAAATCTGTGCCCTCTATTTTACAAACCATGCTAACAAATAAACCACTTTGAAGATCAAGTTGGGATTTTGTACAGGAGAAGTACCATCTCACTGACTTGAGATAATTTGAAGAGGTTATTCTATTTTGATGCAATCTAAATACATAATAAATACTTCACCACTGGAAACTCTTGATGTCAAGCACTTTCCTTTATACATCGAGCTTGAAGGCAGTATTATATTTCTACGACAGGCACACTGGTGTGAAGATAATGGAAATTATGGCAGGCTAGTGCCCGCTAAATGCAGGCATGTAGGTGAATGAGAAGTGATTGTCAAGCTTCCAATCTGTTGTGATACCATGTGTGGAGTTTGTACAGTGAAAAGATTAATCTCCTTTCCTCTGAAAAATAGACAGAAATCAGTTGCAAAGGATTTTCCGAATCATTTTAATATGTCAACAGCTGAGTCTGGACTTGGAGCTGGTCATTGGGACTTAACTATGCATCATTGGGCCACCATGCAAAATTGTTAAAGGTCCCTTTGCCTCTCTATAATATGAAAATGTTTTTGCTTATTTAGCAATCTTATCCAGGTTCTCAAAGTGAACATACATTTAATATCCAAATGTATTTGCTAAATGCTATTGCTACCTACATAAACCACTATGTCACCAGACAGTACTGGGCCCCCTCTGCCTCTGGGTCCTAAAGCATTCACGTGTTCTGTTCAGTTACCGTTTGACTGGCCATGCCACTTAGCACAGGCCATGAGCCAGATTTAAAGAAACCTAAAGTGATGGTCACTGTGTCGCCTTGAGGAAGGGACGCTTCGTGGCCCCCAAACGTTGGCTATTTTGACCTATGGCTATGTGTTGGCTATATGACGATAATTAAATACATTTGCACTGATTTCTTCATCTTTGGAGCACTGGTGACCCTTCTTCTACTTTGATCCTATCACACACAGTGCCATCCGTTGCTGTCACTACAAGCATCTTCTACTACTATATCTGGTCAGTACGCTGTATGGAGTGCAGTTTTGGACTACATCATCTACAGGATTTAAAGAAACCTCACAAATTGGTAAAGCCTTCTGGTTTCTGAGTCCTGGAATGTACTGGTGACTGAATTCCGAATTCACTGTATTAACATGCTTCCTGTGAGGAGGCGAGCTCACTAAGCAACAGCTTAAAGAGAATAAATTATGCCACAGCTTATTCATAAACCTCCATATTCATTCAAGGGCATAACTATTACCATAGCAGGTCATGCAACCACTATGGGGCCTGGAAGCATAGGAGGGCACAGAGCTATCTGGTTACACAGTAAGTTACCAACAGCATTTTTCAAATAGGTTTGGATAGATACTGTATGTAGGGTTGGTGGTCCTCAGTAGAGATGCTTCACAATTCAGACATTGATCAGAGTGGAACCTGCAGTTAGTGACAACTACAAACCTTCCCCCACAAACCTCTGCGGCTCTGGGATGTCATGTGAATGAATGCCAAGAGTTGCAAAGGAAGCTGATGCTGCAAGATGTGAAGTTAGACATTAAACCAGATCTTTTAGGACCACCCACCTTTCTTAATGCCCACCAATCAATGTGGCACCATGACACACTTGTTGCCCACAGAAGTCTGTTCTTATCAGGAAAGGGATAGTATGTTGTGATTCCCTTCTGGACCAAAGGTTATCAGTCCTCCCTTGGTCCTGCATATAGTATGATACTGAGCGCAACCAGCATTAGGTATTATCTTTTGAGGACAGTGTGGGGATTCTCATGTTTTACAACCCAGCCAATTTGCTGGATCACAATGGATTAGACAAGGCCCCTGCTAATCAGAGACCATGCAGTTAATACTGTAAGGCTTTAGTTTGTGTTAAGGAGGAATTTCCTATTACAACATGATTTGTTTTACTCATACTAATAATGTTTTTTCATTTCATTTCATGTGAAGCAGCTTGCGCTGCTCCATCGCTGAAGCGCAAGCTGTGAGTGTTGTGCGTTCCATCCCTGACCCAAGGGGCGGAGTTTGCATAATCAGTATGGTGTATTTTACATTAGCCTACCCTTTTTCTTCGGCCGTCGTTCACTGTGCGCATGCGCCGGCCGTTGCGTTACCACGATGGAACGCAAGCCGGAAGTTCCACTGCGCTCCTTATTACTGACATGCGCACCAGAGATGGGCGGTGCTGGCAGGCCGCAATTGCGTCCTATTGCCTTGGCAACCATACGCTACGGCCGACCAACGGCCCGGTTTTCTCCCTGCGCCTCGGTACAGCTGCAATGATTAAGGTTGGTGGTGGTTTTCGAATTTTTGAATCTATTGTGGCGGGAATGGATCCAGTGATGTCATTATGTATGGGAGTGGTTTATAGTTTTTTTATCTCACTGTTTGATGCCTATATAAGGTTGATGTATCTGTTATTGAAGTGTCATTCTGAGCCTGATGAAGGGGACCCCCTGCGGCCCCGAAAGCGCTTGTGTATTGGATGGCAATGTGCCATTAAAAATGGATCATTGACTAACAAAAACTGGTGTGCTGGTGACATTATTCCTTTATTCTGTGATTCACACGGTGCCTTCCGTGGTCACTACAAGCACCCACCCAGCTTGGGGTTACTCTGGTTAGGAGTGCAGCAAGACATCCTGTTTTTGAACATTATGAGGAATGCACACACTCCTTGGTATTTTATGTTATGGAAAATTTACCAGGAGCAGCTGGAACATACAATGGTGGACGGGAATACCCAAAACCTTTAAGCGGATGGGAACAGAGTCAGGAATTTTAAGTTCTTGCTGTTGGGGAGTCCAGACCTACAAGAATCAAGGGAATTATTTAGCCCACCAAGCTCTATCTATAACTAAGTTTACTTTTGGGTGGACTGACCTTCTAAAAGGAAGGGTGTGTAATGAGTGTTAGAGATGTATATGCATCCCTTCACCTTATGGTGCCAACTGGCTCTAATTCATCTATTTAGGGCTTACTTGGCTTCTATTGTGACAAGGGCACTATTGCTGGCAAGATCAATAGGCATTTTCCGTACATGCCTAAAATGTTTTAGCCTGAACAAAATGCAGCCACGACATCCAGTGACTCGTAAGGTGCAATATACTGCTTATTTATTTTGTTCTTGGGTTTAAAGTGACATTAAACCCTCAGATTTTTTAACATAAAACAATACTGTAATGTGTGCCTTACTGTAATCCATGGTTGTTTCCCTTCTCTTTGCTGCTCTTCCTTTTAAATCTGTATCTGTTCTCATGCTGGGCAGAACTATTGTTTTGCAGCAGCCTGCCTTGTCTCTGAAATGGATACATGGTGTCTGTGTATGGGTTTGTAGCCTGAGCCAGCACTACAGGAAGAGGCACTCAGCTGCAAAGGGAAGTTCTCCCCCAGCATGAGAAGAGATACAGATTTAAAAGGAAGAGCAGCAAAGAGAAGGGAAACTACCATGGATTACAGTAAGGCAAACATTACAGTATTGGTTTATGTTAAAAAATCTGAGGGTTTAATGTCACTTTAACTATGATTTAGGAAAAGCAAGTGAATCGGCCTGCAGGAGCTCTCCATGGTGCTGAAACCATGACTATACACAGAATCAGCATCAGAAAGGTAAATGTCACTATATAATGTAAAGCAAATAAAAATGCACCCACCACTTTGAGAATGAAACAGTCCAGCACACCAGTTATGCCCTTCAGCATTAAAAGCTGCTGCTGCTGCTGGTGGTGGTGGTGGGGGGTGCACTGAGAGTAGTTAACATCAGACATGGGGCTTCTTGGCCACCCTAATGCCCAGAAGGGGTTGCCTGCAAGTGGAAAGGCTTATGTATCCTTTACCTCCCCCAATAGGGAAGAAGTAGGTGGTTGCCTCTACCTTTGAACTGCTTTTTGGGGTCTCTCAGACCCCCAATAGGTTCACTGTGCTTGCTAGTAAAAGGTTAAAAGTGAGAAGAAAAAAAAAACCACCCATGTTTAAAAATAGTTTAATCTATTTCATGCTGATGTGTACCTTGTAGATTCCTGCAGTGAGTCCTATAGTGGGTCTCATCCAGTTTAGGAAGCTCAGAGAAAGGAGCACAGATCTCCTTTTCCACCATTGGCATGGTTTTAGGTGGCAAAGGAACTCTGGGGAAGGAGGTCTCTGTGACAGCACTGTACATATAGGATATTAGTCCAAATATGAGCTAAATTTGGTGAACAATAAAAAAGAACAGAGAAGGTAACATTCACCCTTTTCTTATGTAAGGTGAATGTTACAATAAAGACCCTTTCCTATTGAAGAACAGATATTGCCAGTTGTCAGGGAATGTCATTTACAGAAATTGGGTTTGATACAGAGGGTGAATATTTGCCAAAGTATTTTTGGCGAATGTCAGGTGAATTGCCCATCAAATCTTTGATAACTAGACCCCTACATGTTCCCTTTAACACAAGAAAGTTTGGGGCTTTGCATGCTTTTTTCAGCTGTGCATCTACATAGATATGCAGATCCTTCACCCCCACTGATAAACCCACTTTGCTCAACAAGATTGTATGTTTCCTGCACATACCTATACAGTTTGTACATTGAAAAACAGGTGGCAGCAGTCCAGCAATCACACTTAGTAACACTACATAATATGTATGCACCATACGATGTGTACACAGTCAACCACTGTACCAAACAATCTCACACAGTAATGGAGTCTGACATATACACAATACAGGGAGATTTCATATGGCAGTTGTGTCACTCCTATCTTACACACTTCATTTTCCCACACCATACACTAACACACTGTAACATGTATACACAGCCGACATGCATTGGAAACAGCAGTGCAGCCAGGAACTACTAACAGTAATGGTAAGGGTACTATTTTAGGCAACATATGATTCATTTTAAAAGGAACCTATATCAATTTTGCTTCAATTTTAGTTTACAGCTTTTTTTACGTTTTTCTGTTTTTAAAGCTCAAATCCGGGCTAAGCCCCTGTATCACCCCCCCCCCCCCCCCTCAAATCTCCTTCATGGATCTTTATGCTGTTCTTTTCTAAACCTATATCTTTCCAAAGTCTTTAAGCTAGTCATGTGACACCATGGGTCCTCTTTCGCTTCAATTTCCTCCTGGCAGTAGGTGGTCCTCCAGATGCAGACAGCGGCGCCAACGTGATGACTCTGGTGCTGCTTTTTGGTTCAGTGAATGAGGGGTACTGTGGTCATGCCCCTGATGATGGCTGGTGACAGCACCATGAAAATGAATGGTGCAAATCCAGGCAGAGTGGGTGTCAGAAAAGGATGGAAGTTCGGCTCCATCCGGTCCTACTCCACCTCCCATCCTCTTCCATGCTGTCATAGCTGTGGCTCCTGGTGTGTAGGAGACTGGTGATATAAAGGGGGGCTTCTGGTGAAAAGGGGGTCCCTGATGTGAAACGGGGGGTCTCCTGATGTGAAAGCGGGGCTCCTGATATGAAAAGGACTCCTAAGGTGAAAGGGGGGCTCTTGATGCGAAGAGGGCTTCTGATGTGAAAGGAGAACTCCTCATGTAATGAGGGCTCCTGATATGAAAGGAGGGGCTCCTGATGTGAAGAGGGCCCCTAATATGAAAGGAGGGGCTCCTGATGTGAAGAGGGCCCCTAATATGAAAGGAGGGGCTCCTGATGTGAAGAGGGCCCCTAATATGAAAGGAGGGGCTCCTGATGTGAAATGGAGACTCCTAAAGTAAAGAGGGCCCCTGAAGTGAAAGGGGGGCTCCTGATGTGAAGAGGGCTCTTGATATGAAAGAGGGGGGCCCTGATGTGAAGAGGGCTCCTGATATGAAAGGAGGGCTCCTGATGTAAAGAGGGCTCCTAAAATTAAAGGGGGGCTCCTGATGTGAAGGGGGCTCCTGATATGAAAGGGGGGCTCCTGATGTGAAGAGGGCTCCTGATGGGAAAGTGGGTCCTGATGTAATGGCGGACTTGGATGTAAATGGGAGCTCCTAATGTGAAGGGAGGACTTCTGATGTGAAGGAGGGCTCTGATGTAAAGTGGGGCTCCTGATGTTAAGGGGGTGGGGGGGGGCTTGTGATGTGAAGGAGAGCTTGATTTAAAGGGAGGACTCTGATGTGAAGGGGGGACTTAGATGTAAAGTGGGGAGTACCTCCTAAGATCTATTACATTTCAGACTGGGGTGCCTCAAGGCTTAGCAGAACTTTAAAGGCAGCCATGACTAGAAATAGGTTGAGAAATGCTGGACCAAAGTACGGTATTCATCCACGGTACACTGGACAGCACCGAGCATCTGTTCCACCCCTCAACACACACACATACACGTGATGCTTCTCCTTCATATGCTACATCAGGTACAGACAGCAGCGGGTACCTCCTCCTCTTTGGGATTACAGTAAATCCTAGGATTACCACAGTTGATCAGTGTGTATATGCAGACATGCAGATAATAAAGAGCTTTCTAACACCTACAGTGCTAATGTTATTTCCAGACACGCTGATCTGCAGAGTATCGCTCTTTACCTGCTCTGCAAAACTCTGCACAGCTTGCGTTTTCCTCTCAATGGGTGGAAAAAGTTTCAGACTGTGCAACAGAAAAACTGCAATTACTGAAATAGTTTAAAGTTCTCTTAAAATGTAACTCCGTCTTTATTATCACTCTAACACAGCAAGACAATCAACTTTGTTGAAAAAAAGTGGATACCGAGGCAAAAACGTTCTAATGTTGGCCGGAGTAGGGAAGGATAAGAACTGCAGTCGGGTTTTTACTGATACCAGGGGTTCCGATAGAGAGTTTTGTTACTTCCTGTTCTGCTGAAGATGGTTTAATCAGACAGGAAGTGAAGAAAAGTCTGCCACAGCAACACATACAGAAATAGAAATCTGACGGGAATGCTAACCTGGCCCTATTGTACAAAGAAAAGCATTTATATTTCTGTCTGCGTTGCTGTTGAGGATTTTCCTTCACTTCCTATCTGGTAAAGCATTGTAAGCAAGACAGTAACATTTCCAGACAGAAAGTAAGGC
Organism: Nanorana parkeri; assembly: GCF_000935625.1. Taxonomy (NCBI): domain Eukaryota; kingdom Metazoa; phylum Chordata; class Amphibia; order Anura; family Dicroglossidae; genus Nanorana; species Nanorana parkeri. The sequence continues at coordinate 800,893 of NW_017306855.1, read as the reverse complement.
TTAAATAGAGCCCAGTAGTAAAACCCCAACAGGGGCTCCATTCCTTTCCTGCTCTATCCAAAACGCATAAAAAACATTTTGGTTGTACATACACTTTAAAAGGGACCAATCAGAACAGAATTATAGGAAATGCCCCTACTATTAAAGCTCACTTGAGGACTCATCTCTTTATAGTCTTGTACCCACTTATGTTATGATTTGTGACTGTTTTTTGCTTGGAAATGCCTTAAGTTGTCTTCCTCCCAGTGAAAATAATTCTTCCTACACTCATATTCCAGTGTTCTGTTCTGGCAGAGCTGAGTAACAGCCACACCACCTCCATCACACAGAATGTACTGCAGTAGAAGAAAGGGGTGTCAGACTAGGCCTGTGAATGAGTGCTGATAATGGAGAGCCTTGGGGCTATCCCTGGTGCCTTTCTCAGACCCCTACTGCTAAAACTGGCCTAGACAGACTAACTACAGACTGCAATGCCAAATCCCCCATTCGTTTACATCACATATTTTACCCACAGATAAAACATTGAGACGTTTCAGTTTCTTTCTACAGCGTATTCTTCATGAATTACTATGGAGCATCCACTAGGGAGCAGGTGACAGCATTAATATGGTCTCGTTGTTGGGTTGATGGATTTTTCTATGGGAACATATTGAGAATGCAATCTAAAAAAGGGTCACCTGCTCTGATCTGGTCCGCCTTTTGCAGGCAGACTCAATCGGATGCCCAATGCAAGTCTATAGACAGCATTGTGTGCAAATGGACGAGCATCCGTTTACACCCGACTACGGCTTGGTCTGCAAAAAACAAAAGGAACAGTGTTCTGTTTCGATGGACCGGATTGTGCACGGATCCTCTCCTGACCAACCCGTGTGAAAGGGGCTTATAGCTAAGGCCTGACTGTCAGGACCAGAAGTTGGCAGACAACTCCCCAGCAGGTCAAAGTCAGTCATGAAGGCCGGAAAGAAGTCTTTTGGAGGTCTGCTTTGGTATTTATATTGCATGTTGGCACAATTAAGAACTGAATTTGAAATATTTCCCTACTAGGCTAAGCAGGTACTTTGTTAAGCTTCACATCCCTTATCATGGACCTGAATATTACATGCAAAATTTGACCTGTACTGACTTTCACGACGGCAATGACTTCTGAGTGCATGCGGAGCCTCTCCCGCCTCCACCAGGGGTGCCACTTTATAGTGGATCTAAAACCCAATAATTAAAATCCCATAAAAAATTTAACAATAATGTAATTCCCAAAGTCAGTTTCAATGTTTTATTTTTTGGGGGATTCAATTGTTTTGAATGCTTTATAATTTTTTATAAGCTGTCTTCCATTTGTGCTCCTGTGTTGTCACCACATCACGTGCACCCTTAATGCAGTCTACAAGCTTCTGCGCTGACAGGAATTATCCAGGCATGGCCTGCCATTGTCAGGAAGCAGGTCCAAAGCATTGATGTGCAGCAGATGCTGGAGTCAGTGTATATAGATTGGAAGTGACTGAAAGAGTTTTGAGAGGTCAAAAGGACTAATGGTGAAAAATGAACATTATTATTATGTTTATTATTAATGATTTATATAGCGCCAACGGTCTGTGCAGCGCTTTAAAATACAAGGAAGACATTACAGTAACAATACAAATATAAAAACAAGATGGTAAGGAGTAGGGATGCACCAATACCGATACTGATATCAGAATCGGTGCTGATACCGAGTATTTGGGCGAGTACTCTGACTGGCAGTGCCGCGAGGGAGCATAGAACCGGCTTCCCAGCCGATCAGGAAGCCGGGCGATGAGGCATGACCTGCCACCCAGGTTTCTGATTGGCTGGGAAGCCAGCTTCACACTGCCTAGCGATACTGCGAGGCAGCCTGGCTTCTTGAACAAGGACATGACTCGATCCCTGCCGACTGGTAGTCTAAAGTTTGACCCGTCGCCTGGTTTCCTGATTAGCCAGGCTCACGGTACCCCAGGATGCTAGCATCGGTATTCAGTATCAGCGAGTACCGAAATAAAAATATTGGTACTCGTACTTGATGGCGAAAAACTGGTATCGCTGCATCCCTAGTAAGTAGGGCCCTGTCTGTGAGATCTTACAATCTAAAAGCACGTGGTTACATGGAGAGCAGAACCACCACATTAGTGTGGGGCCGGGTGCCTGCCCTTGGATGCAGATAGTGTACGTCCAAGTGCAGGTATCCAGACCCACACGAATGTAGAGGTTCGGTTTTGCATGTAGCCGCGTCCTCCCATAGAAAGGTACAGGCGGCCGCACGCAATTACACACAGCACCTGTCCCTCCCGTGACCAGGTCTCTGCATGGGCGTGCACGCCCTATGGACGTGCACGCCTGTGCGAATGACCTCTAAACCAATATTTCATTAAATATTTATTTGGTTATGCTATGCTGTTACACTTGTCTATAACACACATCAAACTAAACCTCATCCACTTTAGATTTTAAATGTCTCACCTTTTTTTTTTTTTTTTCTTTCAGCTGTCAAATAATAATCAAACTAAAGACGGATCTTCCAAAGTCTGCAAATCCACCTCCGCTAGTACATTTGTCATTGACTTTACTGCTTGTCACCTAAGATCAGTATGACTTGTTCTGCCTCTCCATAACAGTAAGCAAAGGATGTTAATGACCCAGTTAGTATCCTTTTACCGTAGCCGTATCAGACATCCTCCATCCCCGGGCAACAATGGAGTTAAAGCTTCTGTATACCCTTAGCGGTCACCGATCATTAAATATGGCTGCTTCGTTACACATGCACATTCAGCGCAGGAGGCAGGTCAGGAGGTTTAATTAAGTTCTCAGGGTATTTTTGCTGACATTAGAAGCTGTCTGAGAGTAGGAAGGCTGTTTAATGATAGTTGTCCCCGGTGAGGTGACAGGTCTGTAGGAGGCGAGATGAATACGGGCATTTTAATGCTAACATTTCATTTGTCCTCATAAAGACTTTTTTTTTCAGGTCTATGTCAGGGTGTTATTTTTATAAGACGAGAATAATAAAAAAAAAGGAACTGAACTGTCAGCAATCAAAGGCCTTCCCATGTAGATATATAGAATATTTATACTTATGAAGATTCATTGGGTGAATTTATTAGTAATTCAAACATTAAGATTTAAGCAAATCCCACCCGCACCCCCAATGTCCTTGTGTAGTGTGCCCATAGCCAGAAATTGCTTGATTGCAAAGGACGTAGTCTAAAGCTGGCCATATACCTACAGATTATCTGCAGGTTTTCTATGGTCAGATGGTAAAAGTGCAACAGATTCCTCCATTTATGCTAAACTGTGTGGATTGAGGAAGCTGTGGGGAGGTGAGTGTTAGATGGATTAGAAGATTTACAAGGACTTGACTAACAAATTTAATTTTGAACTCCGGCTTTAAAAACAATTACTTTGCTTCTTCCTCTACATTCCCCTGACTCGCTGCACACCCTCCCCTCCCCATTGGAGGCTCTTGGAGTCTTGGTCCCCTCATTATCCCTTCGGGATTGGACCTCTAGGGGGGTCCGGCACTTGCAAGATTTGTTAATAGATGGTAAAATACGACCCTTCTCTGTCCTATCTTCCGTGTACGGGCTGCCCTCTTGCTGTTTCCTCCAATACCTTCAAATTAGACACATAATACAATCAAATCCGCATATATTTTGTACCATACTGTATGCTGCCTGGAGATTCTACTTCGAGAACTCTCCTAAAAGAGGGGGAATCTCGCTATTCTATTCCCTACTCTATAACAAAACGTCCTTTATCAAAACTAAACCTTTCGCAAGTTGGGAAAAGGACCTTAAGAGTACTTTTTCTACAAATCAGTGGATGCAAGCCCTATCCTATACGCTTAAAACCACTAGATGGGTAGAACTGTGGCATGTACATTACAAGATATCCCTACAGTGGTATTACACTCCCTATAGGCTGGCCAGGATGTACACAACGACTTCCCCAATGTGTTGGAGGGAGTGTGGGATGGAAGGCACCCTGCAACACATTCTATGGGAATGCAGACTCCTAAGGGAGTTTTGGAGAGTGACGTTCCAGACCATAGCGGCCATTATAGGTGTCCCGGTGACCCCGACACCAGCTCTGGCGGTCCTTTCCCTGGGGATAGAATGCGTCCCAGCAAACTGTAGAAGATTAACAGTCCATATCCTACTGGCAGCCAGACTTACCATAGTTAGGAAGTGGAAAAGCCTAACCTCCCCGTCTATAGGTGAAACTCTCTCTATAGTGAAGCTACATTACCATGACGAAAAACTTATAGCGCACAGGGAAGGGTCTCTACCTAAATTCGATGAGAAATGGCTCCCGTGGGTCCGTTGGTCCAATAAAGCCACAGTGACCCCTGCCATGTGAGAAGCGGGTCTCTGATACTTATTATGGGAATATAAGTGTATGATGCTGGGCCACATTGGATTCGATGTTTGTTTGTTTTGCAATGTATACTGTATGGTTCGATTTGGCGTCATTTTTTTTTTCAGACCAATATTACATAAGATGCCCGTGTCAACTATGCGATGACTGCTGTTTACTTTGTTTTTTCTTTTATTTCTTCTTCCTTTGTTTTTTATATTTTATTGTCATTTATTTTCGTTTTCCATTTCTTATTATTGTCCTTTTATCCTGTTTGTTGCTTTGCCTGTGCCAAAGCTTGTTTTGACACAGATATCTGGAAAAAATCTAAATAAAAATCTATTGAATTAAAAAAAAAACAAAAAAAAAACAATTACAGCAACTATTTCATTTTTTGGGGGATAAAGGTTTTACATCATTTAACAAAAGCTGACCATTGTAACCAACCCCTCAGTGTTGAACGGTTTGTCCCAACCCTCTATCTGCCACCTTTGCTGGACAGCTTGGCCCGTTAAAGGAAGTTGAAAAATAACATATTTACTGGCCGGATCATCGGGTGAAAATAAAGGAAAAAAAGCCTAAAAAAAGAAAATGAATGCAGCCACCACATCTGTGGATTGATAAGCTATAATATATTACATTTGTGCTTTCGGGTATAGCAGCATCACTATGCATGAGTTAACTTGACAATTATTCTATGATTAATTTGCCTACCTAAATAATTTTTACATTTTTTGGTACAATGTACTAATCCCTGATTGGCTTCATTATTATAGGTCGACATATGGACAAAAATTATTTTAAATAGTTTTAAAAGCTGTGTAATTTTTTCTGTGTGTACTCGCTCAGTGCATAGAGAAAGAAATACATTGACAGCTGCAGTCAGCACAGTTCGGGAAAGAACAAACCTCATGTGATTACCGTTTCCTAGCTGAGATGGTGATCACATGATCGGGGACCATGCACATCGGTTCCGTATTGTTGGGTGGGATTAGGAGCTGTCAGTGGAACTGGGAGCATGTACTGCTGTCAGCTTCTAGGTTCACAATAGAACATTCATCTACATATAATGGCTGCAATGCAGTTACAGTATACTTGTTAGCATACCTAAAGGTACTGAACAGGCTCCAGCATTGCATTGCCAGACAGTGACAGCATATTCCTCCTATGCAGCATAAGGAGCTATGAATTACTAATTGATGTAATCTGCAAAAATGTTCCAATTCCCAGGAATGCTGAACCCTAGCCCCATCCCTACCATCTCCCAAATTTTCCTATTGGACAATAAGGCTGGAATCACGCCTATGTTTTCCCCCCAATGCTGTTTCCCTTCGAAATCAAATGGAAATGCATTAAAATGCATGCCAATACATTGTTGCACTTTTTTGATTCCCATTGCAATCCACTCTGTATTGGATGTCAATGCACATCATAACACAGTTGAAGATTTATTGGCGTGTGTTAATGGGTGTCATGATGCTTTTACATGCATTGACGTGTGTTGATGGGTGCCATAAATAGAAGATATGTTGTCCACACCATTAAGCTTCAGAATATAGTCTTTCTTGGTATTCCTTCAGCATGACATGTGAAATGCAATGTTTTGGAACCTTGACCCCTGAATTCCATTCATTGCTCATTCCTGAACCCTGCACTCTGTGCGTTACACATGCTTGACCCATAGTAGAGTAGGCTCAGGGTTTATTTAACCATGCATCTTCAGTCGCTCTCACTGTTAGCGCAATTTGACTGTACGCATTGCATTTTTTTAACATGTTTTAGTGCCCAGGGCATATTTGCTTCTTCTTCCAGAAGTCTGTGACCAATTGTTTCAGGGCATGCTAATAATGGGGACATTATTTTGGGCGTGTGGTTTTATAGGTGTGGTTAAAAGTGGGCGTGGTCAGTAGGGTGTCCCTAGATTTTTTATTTTAAAAATTTGGTAACTTTATATAACATGAAACATGCTCTGAAAGGTGAAGTAGGGTTTTAGGGAGTCTTACAGCTTACATTGTAAATGTGTGCAGGAAACCGATCAATTTTCAAAATATATTAAAAAAAAAAAATATATATATTTATACATTTTTTGTAATTTTTGAAAACATTTTTTTAGGATGTGCACATAAAACTGGGCCTTCCAAAAAAAACCCAAAAAACAAAAATATCCTCTTACAGAAGTTTAACCCCATTGGTTCCGTAGTCATCATAAATGCCACATATAAAGTGGGATTCTATCAAGTCTCTTCCTGTCTTGTAAATCAAATGTATCGTTCAATGTGACACTGATATCGCTGGACGGTGTGTCAAGTTCCTTGGATTGAATCTCCTACCCACTAACTGTAAAACACAGAGTGTTGTCAGTACAGCGTGTTCAATATGTGCACTGATACAGCCAGATACAGCGCGAGGTCTAATGTGCTCAGTGGGTAATGTTCCATCTTGGGAGTCCGTGGCCGGGCCTGTGAATTATTTACGACATCTGGCAGCTGTGCCGCTAAAATCTGTGCTCGCAGCGAATACACCTTGTAAACAAGACCACAAATATGATATGATTAGGACACCGCTGACTTAAAAGGCATCACTTTACTAAGACACTGTCCAAGATTACATGAATCAGTATCATCTCTGTGTGGTTGCACATTATGAGAATTTAGTTCGGTAATGAAATACACCCATTAAAGAGATGAGTTGTGGTTAAAGATAGGCTTTAAATCAATGCAACTCTTCTAACTGCGGTAGCAAAATTATGTAACGCTTAAAGCAGAACACCGTTTCAGGCAAAAGCAGGGTTCAGAGCATTGAAAGGAATAGTTAGAGGAACAGCTAAGTGGAAATCTCTCAAAAGAGAGATGTCTTTCTTAGACAGTTGCCACAAGTTTTTGGAACTCTGTCACTTTCTGTTTTAGAGACATTGGTCACCAAGGGTTCCAAAGACAATGGTCAATGAGGGTGCCAGAGACACTGGACATTGGGGGTGTCAGAAACAATGGTCGTTCAGGATGCCAAGGTGAACCGAGAGCGATTTGAATTATTTGAGTGCTTATACTCCAAACATTGGCATTCACACAGCATGTACACTCTTCATTGCTCTCAGATGTCCCACATAGGGTTGCCACCTGTTTGGGATTCACCCGGACAGTCCGGGTTTTGAATGCTGTATCCGGGTTTCATGGCAGCTGAAACTCGGACACAAGGTGTAAGGCAGACAAGGGCAACCAAACTTATAATAGGGACTACTGGCCCCCCTAGAAGGTGGTACAACCTAGCATTCTGGCAGTGTCTTGGTGTGGGAAAGGTATTTCAGCTGTTCTTCTATCTCCTTTATTTGTCAGTGTGTGTGGCTATCAGCCTGTGTGGTTAGCAGACATATTGTATAGCTCTATATGGAGAGGGATTATAACCTCTTTTAAAACCTTCAACATTGTCTGTGTTGTGGTTGGAGAGATTGCCCGTCACCTCCTGCCCTGTTGGCCACTCAAAATCCATCCAAAACATTTTCCTTAGCTTTTAGAGAGTTGAGAAAGGGGAATTCTCCATCAGGTCTTTACTTGTCCAGTCTGAGGCCTTGCTGACCCTTACTTCCTCTTCTGGTAATCCTTAAGCTATTGCTGCGAGCTGGGCAGTCTGTTTCCCTTCTTTGGAAGGCAAAATCCATTTAAACTCATTTGAAGAATCCACTGTGGTCTGGTGACAGTGTTACTGATTCCCTAGTAGATTCCCCACAGGATAATATAATAACCTCTCAAGAGATGGGAAACAAGATGTTCATTTTACAGCAATGACTTGAGTGTCACCAGGACATGAAGTGAGGGTAAAAATCCCCGATGTGGACACAGACATTCAAAACCCAAACAGAGGATCTACCCTCCCCAACTCTTTCAAAACATAAAACAAGAAGTTTTGGATGGATTTGGGGACTACTGTTTCTGTTTTTATGCATTTACAAGTACCATAATGAGCGTAACCATAGATCTATCCTGTCTCATCTTGGCTGTATACATCCTTCCCCTCCTCTCCAATCATATTTATGCCCCCCATTTCTCTTTCTTGTACACTGTAGTCTCACTCCATATATCTGATTCCTGTGCAGCTGGCTCTGTATTCTCCAAGAGGGATGCTCTGTTTATTATCTTCTAATATATAAGCGGAGGTTCCAACGGCAGGTGGTAATTTTCGATCTCTTGGCCCCTCCGGTGCCTCCCTGGCACCAAACCAGATAGTTTACAAATGCTGCACATCTGCTCTGCTTTGTAACCCCTTCTTTGCTACTTGGTGAGAAGAAAGATTTGTACTTCTGGCACTGTTCACAGTTCCTGTACGGAGGCAACAGACCGAAGCGGTTCTCAAGGGATGGTATAGTATATTGGTCAGGTGTAAATGCCAAATGTGAAGGGTTAGAGAAGATGCTGCTCTGTCGAAAAAATTAGCATGCAATGATTGTCAGGTCCTTGTGTATTATTTAGAATTTAAAATGGTCCTCAAATGAAATCTGGTCTTCAGAAGACTAGGGGTGCGTAGGAGGCAGGTACCCTTCCATGTTACATGTGTAAAGTTTTTTCTACATGAATAATGGAGATGTTGCTGAGAATAAGCAATCACATTCTTGGTTTTATTTTCTTACACATACTACGGATACAACTTGAATTGGTTGTTAGGAGCAATGCCTGCACTTTTGCAGAGTTTTAGCATTTGAGGCACCAGTGCACAACAATAATAACATAACTTACACATAGGGCCATCCCCATAATGAGGCAGCCTAAGGCTGTTGCCTCAGGCAGCATCTCTTTGGGTGATTTGGGGTGAGGGGGCAGCAGGCAGAGGGGCACAATGTTTGCTCTGTGCCTGGCGCCACCTTTCCGGCCAGAGCGTCCCAGGTTGCTAAAAGCAAGTTGGGGAGGTGTGTAAGGGCCATACCCATCTCCTCTCTTAGCTCTTAGCAACCTGGTATGCTCTGGCTGACATCACTGGTTGCCAGGAACTGAGCTAGACATTCTGGCCAGCGACCTTACTTGCACTGTATATGCCTAACATTATGTTTAGCTTGCTCTAGTTAAAGCAAGGCTGTGATTGCACTTGTCATCAAGGTACACACAAATTGATGTTGGCACTGACCTTGTCTACATGCCACATGTGCTTTGATCATGTCCTTCTGACATATGTAAGCAGAGGAGAATACAAATCTAATAACAGTCTCCAATTATACAGTGATTAGAGCAAGATGAAATTTCTCAAATATGAAGGAGAATTCTTATTCTCAGTGCCACCAAAGACGGTACTTGAAATGCTGTCATCTCTAGTGAGACACTGCCTTCTTCTGATCATGGCTGCTATGCTTGTGTAGACCATTTAAGTGTAGATGGAACTGTGCCAGCCCCCACTCCCCTTTACTTCAGTTGGCCGCCTAGCCTTAGTTTTTATTAACAATATTTGATGTTATAGCCGCAAATGGTACACCGAGGGTGGGGGCAAAACACAGAGACAGAGGCAGTTTGCCCTCTCTACATCAGTACACCTAGAGCCATCAAGAGTAGGTAATTTTTCTTGGATGTAGGTGTACTCCACCAGTCAACAAAATATCTGGGTTGCTGTATGCTGCCCCTGAAAGCCTTGTTACCCTTGACAAGTGTACAAATCTGGCTCTGAGCATAGATTTTGTGCCATTTCCAAAGTACCATTACCAACAAGTTTCTACAAAAAACCTTCAATGCAATGAACATTGATGATGGGTAAAGTGCAGTAACATAGCATCTAATCAGAAATGATCCCTCACTAACTGCAAGACCAGTGAAGTCTGATTGGTTGTTTGGGCTACTGCACTTTGCACTTTGCACAAGGGCAGCACCTGTGTCTTAGGCCCTGCCAGGTCATAGCCAGGGCCTCTAATCAACCCTTTGTGACCCCTCTGGTCAGGAAGGTCTTTAAGTGAACCTTCACTTTGGCCATGAAACAGATCAACTTTACACCTTGCAGCATATACATACCTTCCTTTTGCTCCCCCACATCTCAATTCAGCTGCTGGGAGCTAAGGAAAGGCATATGTAAGCTACAAGAGACCACTGAGTAGTAGCTTACAAAGGTCTATGGACCTCCTGGGCCAGCACCACATACATGCTCCTGCATACTCAAAGTTAGGGCGGTTTGTGAACCAAATTAAACAGTAAGCATATGCTAGGAAGGGTTGGAGATTAAAACAAACCAACTGTTTTACCCTAAATGGGCTAATTCAAGGTTTGCTGAAAGCATCCCTCAGGAGTTCATTGACATCTGCAGCCCTTGTCCCATAAGCCTAAAGCCGGACCATCATTGAAAGATGATATAGCAAACAGTCTCTTCTTGGAGATACCCCACTAGTAGAAAGCTTATGTCTGCAATGACCCATCATTCCTTTTAATGCTTGGCTGGTAGCACTAATAGCTGTCTAAATCTTGCATATGAAATATGGGGCACAGTGTGGTCTGTCTGGAGCCCCTGCGAGGGATAAGCGTGTTTATGGACAGCTGTTTGGAGGATAAGTGGAAATTAGCCCTTTCTGCTTCATCATCATTTGCTGACATAAGAAGATTTTGCTAATCACATCTTCTATTCAGTATACAGCAACTATGAACTAACCCTTTATCCGCTGCATTGGAGTACATCAATCCCAATTTCTAAGAGAGGCAGCCCAAACCTTTTCCTATAATCCCGTGTGTAAAGATGGCCTTTGTACTCCAATTAGTTCAAGTTCAGACAGAATATTAAACACATGAGCTGTCTGTCCTGTTTGCTTCTGATGGTTTGACAGTTGCTGTATTCCAATAGAACATATAATACAATGATGTAAAACATGACATAACGTACAATATGTAGTCCATAAAATAAATATATCAGTAATAAAAATTTTTTTTTCTATGTTGGGAAATAAAAATAAGAGAAAGAAAATCAGAAAATGGGAAATATCAAGCACTCATTTTGTCAGGTATATAAAATGTTATTTGTGGTCGGGTATATATGCCGTATAATAGAAATAGTGTGGGCTGAGTTGTGCCAATAAGCTAATGTGGCCTGAGGTGTGCCCGTGGCCACGCTGTTAGGTACGCCTAAAAGGGGGCATACCAAATGAAAAGGTGATGGCATTTTTAAGTTATAAAGAGGGATGGGTGGGTGAGGACAAACGCTTCCCCTACAACGTCAGGCAGGAAAGGGAAGAGGAGGAGTTTAAGTAGCCATAATCCCCTCCCACAAATACAGGTTAATAAAGTAACCTTCATATCTGTGCCATGACCTCAATGGATCATTAGGCAAACCCATGTACCTGTCTAGATGACCTGAGTTGGAAGAACTAAAAACGTCACTTTATCCAGGCTAACAATACGTTAGGTCCGTTCCTTCATTAATGGAGAGAAGCAGCCAAGGAAGAAGTGTCAGTTAACATACAAGATTATGTACACTATAACTTTTTTTATTTATAAGTTAGAACTCTAGGCAGGTAGCTGTAAATACAGAAATTTGTGCAGCTTTCTATTCATTCATATGCCATTAAAAGTATTTTTCAAATGCAAGATGTGTAAGTACCTGAGTTTAACTTGTATCATCCTCTTGCGATTCTTGTACAACAGAGCTCAGACCATAGGAGGGAGAAGCAGCACAAGGAGCCAGTCAGTTGTGCTAAGTGCAAGGGCATGTTGATAGGAGAGAGAAAAATGGTATGGAGATGAGCTCATCAGTCTGCTGCTTCCCCTTTAATTCCTTTCGATCTTCTCAATCTTTATTGAGTTTTAATCCTATAAAATCTGCAGATTTATTAAATAATACCTGGTGATCCTGCCATGAAGGTCCTTGTTCAGGAACTTCCTGTCAGAGGGTGATAACTGTTCCCCAGTTGAGTTCTTCACCCGGTCAAACATGCCTGGTGGAAACTACAACTACATCCATATTAACATTGATTGTGCAAACAAGGGCACCATTAGGAAGCCAGCCCTTAGAAACAGGGCTGGATTAACATAGGGGCTACTAGAGAGACAGCTCCAGGCCCACCACTGAAAATAGGTCTGGCCTATTTTCGCCTAGGTATGCCCGATGGCAATCCGGGACGGCCAGGCTGAACACAATCATGCAGGGGCGATGGCGTCTCTCTAATAAGGCATCTTAGGTGGCCAATCGCTTGGGCCTCGTGGTCAGAGGCCACCTAATTAGAGAGCCATCTCTGCTGCTTCCCATCAGAAAGCACTGGGCCCATGATGCTCTTAATCTGGCCCTGCTTAGAAATGATGTGCAGCTGGAGAGCGTGCATGTAAACAGGAAGTCAGCAGCACTGAGATGCAAAAGAGGATGAAAAAAATGGATATTATTTATGACACACAGTGATTAAGGCTCCGTTCACTCCTAACCGCTGGGATGTATTGCGTTAACACACATGCGTTAACTTGCATTGAGTTAGGAACCCCTTTAAAATTAATGGGCCGGCAACGTACGTGAACATGCCAGAAATTGGATCTGATTTGTTTTGGCAGCGCATCACAAAGCATTATAGTGCAGTATGAATGGCACCACATTGAACCATTGCAAGTAGTGTTCAGTGCTTGTGGTAACACGCATGGGAATGGGGCCTTAGCAAAGTAAATGTCATCTGATTAGGGTTTAGGTCTACCTAAGGGGTAACCCCTTAATGCTGGCAGTGCACATATATGTGGCAGCACACAGTAGAGGGCCTTAATGCCAAGCTGCCAGATATATGTGTACAGCTGGTGTCCCTTGTCTGTACTGGGAGCGTGCTCACTCGGTGCCCCCAAGTGAGCACTGACAGCCCCTGGTAAATGTTCATGATCAGCAGTCAGCGGGGCAGGCTCCTTAGCACGTGTTCACTGTGACAACCCTATTACAGTGATCACATAACCAGGCTCCCAATACTAGTTGAAAGGCTAGCTCCCGTTCCTAGCTGTAGAGGGTTAAAGGACAAGTCTAGGCAAGTGAAACCAATAGTAAAACGTCTAATGCTACCACACGTGATATGTACGTCACACATATATGCGGCAACAAGGAGGTGGACCTTAACACCAAGCTGCCACATATGTGCAATACACGCAATCGGAACTGTGGGTGAGCTGTCATGACAGCTCATGGTCAACTACAGATGATTGGGAGCAGGAAGAACAGGCTCCCAATTAAGTTGTTACTGTGCAGCCAATCAGAGTAATCACATAATCAGCAGCTCCTCCTACTGGCTTCCACTTTCATGGTCCACTTAAAGTGGTGGCAGCAAGGGTGGCAGCAGCTTGCTAATTAACAGTAAAGCAATGTGCCATTTGTATGCTTCTACGTATAGGCACCAGGAAAGAAACATTACAGAAGGCAATGATACAATTTTCAACTTTGGAAACGTAGATGTGAGGCACTGCACATCAATTTTTACACCAAAACAGCAAAATCACTATTAAAGCCTGTTGGCTTTGAATCGACTGCTGAAAGGGGTGTCGCCCGAACTGAAAAATCTGCCATCGTTAGGTCAAATGAGAGCAACAAACCAGGTGATAGGAGTCCAAATTTCTTTTATTAAATGTCTGATAACAACCAGCATACAAATACAGCCAATGCGTTTCAGGGGCCCAAAACATTCCCCTTCCTCGGGGCTCTAAAAATCGCAACCATAATAGTTTTCTATGTATAAATTACAAGTAAATCAGAATACAAATAGGGAGGCCAAAAACATTCTTCTTTATCGGGACTTAAAGCAGATCGCCAGAATTTTCAAAAGTTAACCCTTGCAGTGGGGCTACCCACGCACTGCAAAGGTTAAATGCCTATTTTGGTCTAGGGAACTGAATAAAGCAGATATACTTCCCTGATCCTCAATCCTCCGGCAGTCACCGCTCACCTCTCTCTCCCTCTGCTCTGGTTGTGGTATGTCTCTTGGTGACCTCACATATAATGCAAGTAACTGGATCTGCATTAGACGTGGTGACAACAACAGCAGGGCTTAGACCGCTGGACTCAGGGGAGAGGAGGCTGTCAGGACCTGTTTAACAGCCAGGCAGGATGGAGGATCAGGTGAGGCAAGGAGGTAGAGGCAAAGAGATAGAGGCAAGGAGATAGAGGCAAAGAGACAGAGGCAAGGAGATAGAGGCAAAGAGATAGTGGCAAAGAGATAGAGGCAAGGAGATAGAGGCAAAGAGACAGAGGCAAGGAGATAGAGGCAAAGAGATAGTGGCAAAGAGATAGAGGCAAGGAGATAGAGGCAAAGAGACAGAGGCAAGGAGATAGAGGCAAAGAGATAGTGGCAAAGAGATAGAGGCAAGGAGATAGAGGCAAAGAGACAGAGGCAAGGAGATAGAGGCAAAGAGATAGTGGCAAAGAGATAGAGGCAAGGAGATAGAGGCAAAGAGACAGAGGCAAGGAGATAGAGGCAAAGAGATAGTGGCAAAGAGATAGAGGCAAGGAGATAGAGGCAAAGAGACAGAGGCAAGGAGATAGAGCTAAAGAGATAGAGGCAATGAGATAGAGATAAGAAAATAGAGGCAAGGGGATAGAGCCAAAGAGATAGAGGCAATGAGATAGAGGCAAAGAGATAAAGGCAAAGAGATAGAGACAATAGATAGAGGCAAAGAGATAGAGATAAGAAAATAGAGGCAAGGGGATAGTGGCAAGGAGACAGAGGTAAGGAGATAAAAGCAAGAAAATGGAGGCAAGGAGATAGAGACAAAGAGATGGAGGCAAAAAAAATAAGGCAAGGAGATAGAGGCAATGAGATAGAGGCAAGGAGATAGAGGTAAAGAGATAGAGGCAGGGGATAGAGGCAAGAGCATAGAGGCGAAGAGATAGATACAAAGAAATAGAGAGAAGGAGATAGAGGCTAAGAGATCAAGACAAAGAAATGGAGATAGAGGATAAACAAATTGCTCATTCTCTATTGAAAACTAAAAAAATTGGTTTTAACTTCAGATTCACGTTGAGTTATTGAATAGCAAACATTTGTGTCACTTGTTCTTTTCATCACAGTCCCACAGGGCCTATGACTATGGCATCCATCAGCTAACTCAAAGCAAACCCATGAAAGTAAATGAAAACTTGAGTGCGAATTTTTCCCATGTCCAGCAGAGGGAGATGTGTCTGTGCGGAAGCAATGCTCCCTTATTTTGTTTTATTTATGGCTGTGTCGATAAGAGTCGATAAAACCCTCTAAGTGCGCAGTGAGAGGTAACAGCTTCAGACGAACGGCTACAAATATACTCTTACGATATTGTACAGCAGGTATAGAGGTTCACAGACGCAGACTGAAGGCCGGAGAGCTCGAGCAATAATACGATGTAGCCAAATAAAATATCAATATGTGCAGGATGAGATATATTTATGTATAGAAGGGCGAAGGAAAAAAGAAACAATAAGGAAATGAATATATGTAGACTGGGAAATAACAACGCAATAACGGGCCGGAGAGGATAAACAATAGAACAGAGCCGAGTCTGAGATAGCTGTGTGGGTGCGATACAAAGCAACGGCGCAATGAGAGATTACTTTGAAAATGATTAAAAGAGAAAAAAGAAAAACAAGAGAAGTGCAAATATTACAGAGAGGAAATCTGAGGATACTGCTAATACAGAAACCGAAATGAGCTTTAGTGCAGAAAACGTATAAAGGGCGCATGCGCATGATTGCCTGGAGCCATACAAAGTAAATTTGGCCATATTTCCCTGCCCAGGAGCAGCGTACAGTCACCCATAGCAGTGGCGTACATCAGTGGCTGTATACAGGTATATGACAGACTGCCGTAAATGTGTGTACGGATCAAACATGTCTGCGTTCATACCAGACATGTAAGCCGGCAAAACATTTAATTTTTCAGGATTCGGGTCTGAAATTCAATTAATTTCGGTATTCCGATCTCTCCTAATCCACAATTTCATTAATTACGGGTGAGTTAAACAATATTTACGAACAAAATTTGTTGCAGAAAAGTGACATTAACTTTTTACAGCCCACAAAAACAATGAAAAAAAAAAAGCATGCGAAAGCATCGATGGACACT
>NW_017306855.1:780892-784193 GCF_000935625.1 Nanorana parkeri | reverse complement strand
CCTTTTTTTTTTTTTTTTTTACACAAGAATTGCCAAAAACTGTGTTGTGTTTTTTTTTTCCAAAAAAAAGGGCTTTGTAATATGGTGTTGTGTGTTTTTTTAAACTATTTTACTGTATTTGGTGAATGAGTAGGGGTAAAAATGTCCCCTTACTCATTCACGAGGGGGGGAGCGGCATCTGGCCCCCTTCCTATAACCCCCCCCCCTTTCCCCCTGCTGGGATCAAGGGTCTGGCATGAATTGGCAAGTGGACACTTGTTTTTTGTAATTATTTTAACGTTTAACAACATAAATTCATTCCGAATGATATTCTGAAAAAATTTCGAATACGTTCGGATTCGTTTGATTCGGAAATTCAGATGCATCCGAATATCCGAATATGCCAATATTCATCCAAATTTCAATTCGCAGAAAAAAGAATCACACATGCCTACACACACATGGAACAGACGTTCATAGTGTTCCATGTGTGCTGCAGTGCATACATAGGTGTGTATAGTTTCCCTTTCCATTAACGCCTAGACTTCAATGAATAGTTGGGGACCAGTCACATAGGAAATAATTAATTTATAGTTTTTTTTAGTTTTTGACACTGGAGAGGGATTAGATCATCTGTCAGGCTTTTATTGCTGTCTGTGTCCCTGTGTGAAAAAAAATGCCAATTGTTTATAATACACAGGGGGGAATTTATCATAGTAAATGCGAGTGTTTGAACT
Organism: Nanorana parkeri; assembly: GCF_000935625.1. Classification (NCBI taxonomy): domain Eukaryota; kingdom Metazoa; phylum Chordata; class Amphibia; order Anura; family Dicroglossidae; genus Nanorana; species Nanorana parkeri. The sequence goes on along the minus strand of NW_017306855.1, from coordinate 783,477 downwards.
TGCACGGAATATATTTGACGCACTTTGTGCCAGATTTATGATGCTAGTGTAATGTTGTTGATAAATGAGGTTTAATAGACTCCAGGAAAGAAGACTCATAACTCCAGGCAAAAAGCTTATCTGTCGCCTCTTGAAGAAGTGGTCATGGGGACTTCTTAAGTTGCGATTGTTTTGTTAGGTGATGCTCCAGTTGCAGACAGCCGCAGAACAAGTGCAGATGAAAACAGGAGCAAAACACACACAATTGGAAAAGTAGTGCAAGTTCTGGTCAAAACAATAACAAGAAATCTCCTGCACTGCATACAGCCTATAGACCTTCACAGAGAATTGGTGCTCAAAGTGACAACATGGATGGCGCCGTGTCAGATACAGTCCATAGTAGAAGTCACCAGCACTCGAACATACGTGCAAGAAGTATAAGCACTTTTTATTAAATTGTCAAATGTGTCAAACAGCCAATGCTTTGGTGTCACGCAGGGTCACTTCTTCTGGGCGACATTGTGACAACCATAAGTATGCAACTTCAGCTTTTATATAGAAAGACCACAAAAGATACACCACAGAACCTCTCCATGACGTCACAATGACGTCAAATCCATCTGGTGAAAACAGACGCACATGTTAAAAGACAGATATGCACATAAAAAAATTATCTAAGAGGCTAAAACTGTCGCAATTGCTTTAATAAATTCCCCCTTCCCCTCACAGTGCTTTAGTAAACGAAGGGGTCTATTCACAAAGCTGCCGAGGGCAGCCGAGTGAATGACCGATCAGAAGTGAAGTGAGCCGAACACTGTTCGGCTATTCACTTCAGGCTGGTACGGCTGATGTCAGCCGTATATCGGCTGAAATCAGCCGTACATCGGCTTGCTTCGTGTGGCTTCGGATCAGCCGAACATGCTGAGCATGTTCGGCTGATCCGAAGCCACACGAAGCAAGCCGATGTACGGCTGATTTCAGCCGATATACGGCTGACATCAGCCGTACATCGGCTTGCTTCGTGTGGCTTCGGATCAGCCGAACATGCTGAGCATGTTCGGCTGATCCGAAGCCACACGAAGCAAGCCGATGTACGGCTGATTTCAGCCGATATACGGCTGACATCAGCCGTACATCGGCTTGCTTCGTGTGGCTTCGGATCAGCCGAACATGCTGAGCATGTTCGGCTGATCCGAAGCCACACGAAGCAAGCCGATGTACGGCTGATTTCAGCCGATATACGGCTGACATCAGCCGTACATCGGCTTGCTTCGTGTGGCTTCGGATCAGCCGAACATGCTGAGCATGTTCGGCTGATCCGAAGCCACACGAAGCAAGCCGATGTACGGCTGATTTCAGCCGATATACGGCTGACATCAGCCGTACATCGGCTTGCTTCGTGTGGCTTCGGATCAGCCGAACATGCTGAGCATGTTCGGCTGATCCGAAGCCACACGAAGCAAGCCGATGTACGGCTGATTTCAGCCGATATACGGCTGACATCAGCCGTACATCGGCTTGCTTCGTGTGGCTTCGGATCAGCCGAACATGCTGAGCATGTTCGGCTGATCCGAAGCCACACGAAGCAAGCCGATGTACGGCTGATTTCAGCCGATATACGGCTGACATCAGCCGTACATCGGCTTGCTTCGTGTGGCTTCGGATCAGCCGAACATGCTGAGCATGTTCGGCTGATCCGAAGCCACACGAAGCAAGCCGATGTACGGCTGATTTCAGCCGATATACGGCTGACATCAGCCGTACATCGGCTTGCTTCGTGTGGCTTCGGATCAGCCGAACATGCTGAGCATGTTCGGCTGATCCGAAGCCACACGAAGCAAGCCGATGTACGGCTGATTTCAGCCGATATACGGCTGACATCAGCCGTACCAGCCTGAAGTGAATAGCCGAACAGTGTTCGGCTCACTTCACTTCTGATCGGTCATTCACTCGGCTGCCCTCGGCAGCTTTGTGAATAGACCCCTAAATGTCATTCAGTTAGGGTTTACATCTATTCTAATTAAATGGCATTTTAGTAAGTGATTTACTTGATCCATTCGCAATCCTTGTCCCCTCGAAGGAGCTCACAATCTAATATCACTACAGCACTCAAGGGGCCATTCAAAGGGATGGCAAATAACCTACAAGCATGTTTCTGGATTGTGGGAGAAATTCAATGCACACACACAAGGAGGAGGGAGGCGGGAGGCCGCGCTTGTCGGTGGATCCAGGGATGAGGTGAGCATTAAATAAAAAAAAATATTGGTTTATTTTATGTTCCCGGGGACATAATTTGTCAGGGGACGGTCTCCTGAATCCTGGGACTGTGCCCAGAAATCAGGGATGAATGTAGGGCTGCAACAACGAATCGACTAAGTCGATTATAATGGATGATTGAAAAAGTTGTCAACATTATTAATCATCGATTAATCTGCTTTCGATTAATTGTCCCTGTTCACGGCTTCACACACGCCGCGTGCCGCACCTCCTCCCCGCCTCACGCTTGCCACTGCCAGACCTCCCCACCCACATCCACGCTCCACACGCCGGACCTCCTCCCCGCCTCACGCTTGCTGCTGTCAGACCCGCCCACCCGCATCCACGCT
>NW_017306855.1:762680-780876 GCF_000935625.1 Nanorana parkeri | reverse complement strand
TCCACACGCAGCACCTCCTCCCCGCCTCACCCTTGCTGCTGCCAGACTCGCCTGCATCCACATGCCGCACCTCCTCCCCGCCTCACGCGCACTGCCCACATCCATGATCGGCACAGGGACGCTGGGGGGAAGAAGTAAGGAGGAGCAGGCGTGAGGGGATGACAGCCGCCGACAGACAGGCCCGATCTCAGAAGCAAGTTGCTGGAAGACTGCTTAGGTAAGCCTGCACTTTCCCACACATGGTTCTCTATAATGTATTGCTGGGATAGTGGGATTTGTATTCCTCTATAGCTGACTGTATATTGCGCTGTACTGTCTGGAGGGGCTTCCCTACATGGAATACATTGTAAGTAGTGAATGGCAGTGGGGGGTTCAGTGCATCGGAGACCGGGGCATAGAGGATGTAGGTGAGTTTTGAGCTATGGATTGAGCTGGATTGATTGTACCAGTACAGATGTCAAACATCTAAGACATGTGGAAAGATCTGCATACTGGTAAGAGTCAACACCAGATCACGGCTGATAGGTGCCTAGAGTCTAGGATTGGCTGTGATGATGACCCTGTTACACCCTGAGGAGGCTGATTGATCTCAGGGCTGGATTTACTCTCTCTGCTGCCCCAATGCCAGGTTCCTCAGTGCACCCCCCACCTGTATGCCGGCTGCATACAAGTGATCTCGGCGATATCGCCTAGATCACTTGTACAAAACAAGCGGCGGCTTCCCCACTGTACATTTAGCCCTGCTTGCCCAAAGCAGGGCTAAATGTAGAAAACAACTACCCACCCGGCGCCCCCAGAACTGCATGTACGGGCATCAGGAGATAGGAAATCCACACCCCTGCTGCCCCTCTACTCCCTGCTGCCCCAAGGCCGGGCCTCGGTTGGCCTTGTGGGAAATCCATCCCTGGTTGAACCCTTGCTGTTTTATTGCGCTAATCTGTCATTCCCTAGATGACCCGATCCAATGATGGAGTGGAGGTGTTGAGCAGTGTGAGGACCCCTCTGGAGGAGAACAGAGTGAAAGATTCAGCTAAGCTGAGATAGAGCAGGCCACATGTGTCACCGAAAGCACTTAAAGATGTGTTGATATATAAATAAAGAGTAATAGAATGTCTTAAATACTTGCTATCTTAGAGAAAATGCTGCTATAGCCTCCCCTTAGTACTGCATATGTGTCTGATGTTCTAGGAACTGGGTTACATGACCTCTGCTGAAGGCAGCATTAGCCAGTCTGAAGTCTGACCTTCTTCTTCAGCAGAGGTCACAGTGCCTAGACCTTCAAATATGTGGTCAGCACTAAAGGGAGCCTGCCTGGTGCATCATTTTCTCCAGAAAGGGTAATAACATTAACTCTTCTATCATTAATTGTGTATTCCTTTAAGCTTTATGCTAACATTAGAGCATTAGCCACTTCTTTGGCACAAAACCTTTATTATTGTGGTAGCAATCAACAAATATATACAGCCGAAAAAACTACCCCAACAAAAGCGCCAACAAATAATTGGCTGGTCCTGCCACAGTGATAGTAGCCAAGGTGCACACATTAACTTATACTATAAACAAGGCCTAGGGAAAATTGCAGGGCTATGCATTATAGTAAGAGAAGCAGAATGGAAGATAATGCCACATTACAGGCAGACAAGTAGAGTCGGAGATTGCTATATATGAGTGAGGAAAATATCTGTTTATATTACAGACACAGGAGCTCTGTGGGAGATAACTTTATATATTACATAGATGACAGCCAGGAAGATAGCTCGGAATTGCACAGATAAGGAAGTATGTAATACAGACAAAGTATTGCCGAGATAAATGTGTGTACAGAAAATAAGCTAATGAGTGAGATAACAATACATATTAGAGAAATAATGGAAGAATGATAGATGTGGATTTTGTTCAGTGGTAGATAGCTTGGTATAATAGTGGGGGTGTAATTGCAAAGTCTAGAGAGCACACCCAAAGGCACTATATGGCCAAAAGAATGTGGACAACCCTCCAAATGACTGAGTCCAGATGTTTCTGGTAAAGGGTGCTGTTAATGTTACAGCATACAAAGACATTGTAGACAATTGTGTGCTTCCAACTTCATTACAAAGGTTTCGGAAGGTTCTTCTTTGTGTGCTAGCTCCATAAAGACAAGGTTGTGATAAGTATGATGTGGAGAAACTCAGGTGGCCTGCACAAAGCCCTGACCTCAACCCTACTGAACACCTTTGGGATGAATTGGAATGCCAATTGCGAGCCAGATCTATTCGTCCAATATCAGGACCTGAGCTTACAAATGCTTTTTGACTGAATTGACCTACATATGCACAGACACACTCCAAAAGCCTTCCCAGAAGAGTGGAGGAGAGGAGAATGTCCATGTTTTGGGAATGGGGTTCCTAACAAGCTTCTATAGGCTTGATAGTCAGGTGTCCACAATCTTGGGGCCATATATAGTGAATCATCTACACTGAATACTTACTGCATACTGCTGATGATCACAGAAGCCATACAGCTAAAAGACCAATAGAATTTTGCATGGGTGAATTCAGAGTCTTGGCCCACGACCCCTGCAAACTGTACTGTGCGCCCCCTGTGGCGGGAACAACCCAGATGTAAGCGGGGGCTAAACGTTTACCATCCAGGCATTTTAGATTTTGGTAACCTGGCCACCTGAGAACACCTTCTAAACTGTTTGTATTGCAGGAAAGGTGTCCATTGTGTTCTGTGGGGTATCTCATATACCGAAAACCTAAAGTATCAAAGAGTCAGGACTAAGAAGGGTCTCATGGCCACCATATAGAATTAAGCCTCCCTTGGAAGTTTAGCACTGATTAGTGATAGATCAAGCAAAGGGAGAAAGGAATTTAAGTTATTCAGCAAGGCTTCAGGAAATCCTGGAACATGGGAGGAACTCACTTTTGCTAATTGTGTCTAAAAAATAGACAATTGTAGAGGAAAGATGGACAGGACAGAAGGAATGTGGGTCTAAAACTTATATAGATAGATATAGATATATCTATATATATATAGATATAGATATATCTATATCTATCTATATAGATAGATATATCTATATCTATCTATATAGATATATATACTGTATAATATACTGTATATAAACACTCTTCTCTCTATAAAATGCACAATTCTTTCACCTCTACCTTGCATAGTTCATATGCCTTTGGCACCCTGTGTATGTCACGTTGGTTATGCAGAGCTGCCTGCCCCCCAAAGCTCTGCCTAACCTTTCCTGCAGCACCATCAAACAAGCGGAGCAGAGAAGTAAGACAAGGGAAGAACCCAGAGGGGAGCAGAGGGGGAACAACGCTCAATTTCCATTACCCTAACTACAAATGCCGCTAATTTGTGACCACATCAGTGTCGAAGAGCAGTCACTGGTAAAACTGACTCTCGTTCTGCAAGGTGACAGAATGACAGGGATTAAAATGAGGTACAAATGAGCCTTCTCTCTTGCCTGGTCTTCGCTCCACTACCATAGGATAAGAATCACAGACAAGGTGACATGAAGAAATTAACAATATGAGATTGGTAAAAGTAATGTCACACAAACCTGCAGAATGTGGCCCACAATCCTTTATCTCATGCTTGTGATAAAACTTGAATATATTTCCTACACTTGACAGTCAGGCTTACCTAAAGCGAACCAGTCCCGACTGGGCTTTTGCAAAAATTTGAATATTCAGTCTTAAATTATTAACAATGTGCAGCCTGGCTTATTACATATTTATATTTGCCCCCTTATTTTGCTTTAATTACTTTGAGAATGACTCTGGAGCTGAGTCAGAGGCCCCCCGAGATCTGACATTTGCTGCTGTGTCAACTGCCTGACCTCATGGTGACAACATTCATTGGGGCATATTTATAAAAATGAATGGATTTGATCATTTTTGCCAACATACATTTAGTGGTGAATCATCATTTGAAAATAGCAAATGTTATAAAAGATGTAAGGGCTGTAAAAAGTAACCTTGGAATAATTATAAACACAAGTATGAAGAAACAATTAAAGAATGTGGAATCCAGAATCTGGGCAAACAGTGTATCATTGCATAAATTATCTAGGGAATAGATGGGTTAAAGTGGAGCCCTGTTCCTTTAGGTTTGGCCAGAGAAAGTGTGGGTGGGTTCCCTAGCTACCATTTCACTTCAGGATTTTTTGCATACAAATGAATTCTGGGTACCTAAATAAAGGTGGGACTCTTAGTATATTGGGGAGATCTGATAAAGGTAGACTTGGCTCTGTAAGAGCAGTGAGGATGAAGAAGCCAATAAGGGGACTCCACATGCAACACTGGGTAGGAAATCCACCAACCAACCTTTTTGAGGACCTATCTTTGCATTGCTGTCCTCAAAGTGTGCTAAAAAGTTGTGTTGGACTGTTGTCCTGAGATCCTTGCCTCTTTCTCTTGCCATGTAATTGGAATCTTTCATACTGCATAAATGTAACCATCAAACACATGTTTAAAGCATGGCATGGTACACCCATTCAAGAAATGGTGGTGGTGTGGGACGGGGGGTTCAGAAATCACTGGGAAAGAAGATACAGGCAGCAAAAAAATATTGTTTAACATTCAAACCATTCCTCACGCTAACAAAAATGGGCTTGTGTTGAAGAGATTGTCTATCAATTCCTGCTTAGACAGGAAGTAAGGGGGGACACACTTAGCAATAAAGAGTAGACCATGTGAAGGCTCTAACTCTTCCCCTATATGCAACAAATAAAAGTTTTGGCTAAAGTTAATCTGTAAGCAAAATGGTTTTACTGGCTAACTAAGCTTTTTAAAGATGAAAACTTTAGAAACATAAAAGGTTTGTCCATCAAGCAGTATGCAATACTAAATCTGAAAATCACATATTGATATGACGAACATTAACTGTTCTCTCCCTGATGCTGGTTTTGAAGAAAAGAGTAGGGCATAAAATCATGATAAAGGCTCAGGAGGGTCATTAAGGGACTGACAAGTGTTATAGAGAAAAAAAGGTATGACACACTTCATAAATCCCATCCCCAGCATGTAGAACCTTACTCCACTCCACTTTCCTCAAGGATCCCCCTGTACAATGATGCAGAGAATGATGCAGAGAATGTCACCGATGTCATCACATCAGAGATACTCTATGTCTCATTGAGGAACTCTCAGCTCCAGAAAAGAGGTGAAGAAGACCCCGTGTGTCATGTGACCACACTGACTACTTCTGAAAAAAGGTAAGTATATAAAAAAAATACATACTGGGGAGGTGGGAGGATGAAGTTAGGCTTTAATTCTCCACTATTTGCCAAACCCCAAAATATCAGTTTTGCATGATCCAGTCAAGGATGTATATCACCAGTGGTTACTGATAGGGATGAGATTTGACTTTGTTGCCATGTAGAGTACGACATGAACTTGCTGCCGATGATGTCATTAGTTGCTAGGACACTGGAGGATACACAGGCCATTGGTTGTTATGGTGCACCATACGAATCAATAATGCTGTACAAAAAAAAATAATGCGGTGTCCCCCCCAGAATCTATTCCAGACTCTAAACTGACATAGAGGTCTGATATTAATTTTAAGGGGGGTGTTGTGGATTGGCGCAGCTTAATGCGACATGGATTTGTGCGCTGAACCAAGTGAATTTCCATAACAGGGGATCTCAGCCACAAAAAGAAATTAAATAGTGTAGGGTCCCCCTTGCAATCCATACCAGACCCTTATCTAGGATAAAGGTATGAATTTTAGGGGGAACCCCTGTGCTGTTTTATTTATTTGTTTTGTGGGGGCCCCCAGAAGTAAGTAGAGAACATGCCGCACACAGGAACCACAGGGCCATCTGCCATTTTTATGCAGCATATCTCAAAACACTGATTAATAGCTGTGGACAACACCTCCACTTGTATAAAAGTTTAAGTTTGTTTAGTCCCCGGAAGTCAGCCTGTGCCTTATTTTGCATTCCACGCTGTGTAACACATCAAATTACCTCTTTTTCTTAATTCTACTTAATTACATCTATCTATTTTGAATTCTGGGAAAATTAGCATTCCAAATCAAGAAATTCCAATTCCATCATATCAAATCAACACTTTAAGGAGCCCTGATTGCTGTCAGCTAAATCCATTCAGGCTAATTTCATTACATGATGTAAAGAGCATGTTTTGCCTAAAGAAAATGGTGGCAGGGGTTCTTGTGGGTTGTAAAGGAAATGCTACCTACCCATTCAAGTCACAGAATGCCTTATTAATGCTATAGGCAATGTTGATGGAAATTATATGCAGAAGGGAAAGAGAGGGAGGAGGGAGGGTAGGGTAGAGCTAGAGTCTGCACATATCGTAAGTAACAGTAAACTTGAATATTTCCTTCACTTTATATTTTATATATAAGGTATATATTGTATATATGTACCCCCATATTTGACATGTATTGTATTACATTATATTTGACAGGTATCCAGTGCTGATGCTTGCAATGCTATAGAAAAAAATAACTTTTCTGTTTACTTCTACTTAAGTGTGTGTGCCTAGTTACTCTCCGCCACCAACAATTAAATTAAATGTCATGTAACCTTTATAGTGCTGTATAGGGTAGTGTAGATACCCTGTTCAATACCATTGGTTACAACATTACATTTTTTAGCTTCAAAGTATAACTATTTTTTGAGTGCACCAAAAAATTACTTCACAATTTTGATTTGTTTCTGAAGACGCTGCCACTAGAAGACACTATATTGGGAGATGGGAAAAGGACAGTACGTTAGTCTGAATAAGCAGGTAGTCTCTCATGAGATCACTGTAGTGGCAGTAGGGAGCAGCTGCCTTAGCAGCACAACAGGATAGCCAGAAGGCTGTAGACCATGTGGGGGGTACTCGTATTTTCAAATAAGGTACATGGTCTCATTTTGGATTATTAGACAATGAAGCCTTTGTGCCCTTTGATACTGATATATCAAAGGCACAAAGAATGTACCTCATTTGAAGAGACCAGTATGCTAACCCCAGTATGGCCTTCAAGGCCCCATCCGGCTGTGCTGATGAAGCAACTGTTCCTTATCATCACTGGCCATCTGAAAATGAATGCACCCTCTTGTGCAAGGAATAAGCAGGTACCCTGATCACCATGTTGCTCTATCTGGCACCCCATGTTCCTGATTCTTGTATCACTGTGAGGAACAACCTTATTAACAAATATTGATATGTAGGAAGGAAAATTTCTGAGCTGGGGACCACGGACACTTTTTGCACTTTATAATTTCCCAGTATACTCCACAAATCTGTACATTTGAACTGAACATATGATGAAAAATGCCTAAGAAGAGGTATCTTCACCCTATTTATTTCAAAAGCTTCCCTATTGGTCCAAGTGAGAGGCAAACTCACAAGGGAGGAGGAGGAGGTGAGAAGAGGCAGAGCTCAAGCTCTACAGTAAGAAATTACATTTGCATATAAATTCAACTACCTACAGTACATCTCTAGGTCAATCTCTCAATTATGTATTTTTAATGATATGCTCAATTTTAATTGGCAAGTTAGAGACAGGTTTAATATGAAGTTCCTGTAGACATTAGATGCCTGCCTATTTTCAGCTGGAATGGGTGACTAATTTCTATTAAACAGCGCCTGACAACTCTGAATGACCGTTCTCGACAAAGCAATGACACAGATTTTAAGACTTCATCCAACCTCCTATGTTTTCCCCTCAGATAAGTCAGCCCCAGGACTGTCTGTGCTTTGCGCTCACCTCTATTGCCTGTACAGAACACTTTCCAGCAATCAGGCTGTATTAATCATAATGGCACCAGTGAGACAAGGGTTAGAAAGGGGCAACACCTAGCCTTAAAATATGCTGTCGTCTTATGTGAATGAAGGACACGATTATCCCCATACCAAGTTGTGCTGGTGATGACCCTTAATTTTATATGATTATATGGTGGTGCCATCAGAACCTTGCAAACAATACAACTTTCCAGGCTATGCCCACAGATATGATTGGATTGAACATGCACACCTGTCCACAATCCTGTGAGGTTCATGCTATGCAATGCTTGGGGAGCTGCACAACCACTGCTACAAACTCTCGAGTTTCTTCTGCGCATACTTTAAGGAAATCCCATACTTTCCTATCAAGAAGTTTGTCCATTGTTGGGACATACAAGAGATGGCTACTGCTTTGGAATACAAAGGATTTTCTCCATGCATGAGTAAAAGAAGTGACCGGCCGACCCCATTGGGTAGACAGGTGAGTAGAAGACTTTTTGGTGGTGCTGGGGAAGGGTAGGGAAGAGGTGGATGAATTTGTATCCAATCCAGGAGCCAGTAGGATTTTTTTTTAGGAGCCGGCTCCATTGACAACTAGAGGAAACCTCAAGAGTTGGGCACCAGCTGTAACTTTTAAGGAGCATTGGCTACCTGGCTCCTGGCATTTGTCCGGCCCTGAGGTAGGGGTTTGAATCAAAGGATCCTTTAAGTGGAACAAGCCCTTTACTAAGAACATCAAGAGCTCTCCCCTCCCACAGCAAGAGGTATGATGTAGGTATTATGTAGCTACAATGTTAGCAGTGCTCTGACAAAGAATAGAAACCTTGGCTGCTAATCCTTGCTGTTTGAAATGCATCTCAACCCCTGAGCTATCACAGACGCTCAGGATACAAGAGACAAACTGGCCTTTAGAATTATATTTGTTTGGAATCAAATTAAAATGTGATGTCAAGGAGGTATCTTGCTTGGTACGCTCCCCCGCCCCCCCTCCCCCTCCCACCCACTCTGCACCCGACTCGCTTTAATTTCTTCACAATTTCATTATTCAGTTTAGCAAATAATTAGAGAGTCTGTGCTCGGGACAGAGTTTCTCTGTCTAATGTTCTGTTCTCTGCTTAATGAGTCTCATAATAACCTCGCCGGAAAAATATGATTTTTGCAAATCATCCCTTCATATAACCGTCATCCTCGATCCCGTGTTAATTAGCATAATCATTAACGAGGATCCCTGAGAGGTCTTCAAAACGCAAATTAGTTTTCCCAAGATCCCTTTCACTAGGTCAGGAGGCACTTCATGGACAAAAATCGATTAACGCGTTGCTTGCCATTTACGTTACATCAGAATGTGATCACATCAGGCATTGGTTGATATTATCTAAAGGAACACGGGTAGATATAAGTTGTCATATCAGAAAATCTAAAATTATAATAATATATTCTGCCTGATCCACGTGTCACATGATTTCCCACAGTTACAATAAATTAATGAGCAGGGGAGGCTAATGCTGACATTCGGCTCCGGTGAGAAATGTTAATCTTCATATAAACATTTCTCTTAAAGCTGAACCCCAGGCAATCAGTTAATATACGGTTGTAATATAATTATGGAAGCTGCGTTACCAGCTTGGTGAGCTGACTTTTCCCTGCTTCAGTTAGGCACACACATTTTGGTCACCTCGCCAACCGCAAGTTTGTGAATGGACAGCAAATGAGCAAGAACAGATTGATGAGATCATCTCTCTTTCCTCCTGTTAGCAAATATAAATTCAGGTAATCTGATTGGCTCCAAGGACTGCCCCTGCCTCTCCCTGTCCGATCGCAAGAGGCTGAAATCAAGTCAAATTTAGGTATTTATCCTAGTTGTATTTAAAAGATGTTCAATTATTTTAATAAATACATAACTGCATTTATTTGTGTTTTTAACATCTTCCTCCTTTGAATCTTCATCCAAACATTGCCTGTAGATAAAGGTGATACACTTGAATAAAAACATATATACACCCTGGCGAATATATACGGTCCAAATCAATCACAGGTACCGTATTTAATTAAAATATTAAATTATTTGACGGACTTCCAAGTAGGTAAAACGATACTGGCGGGGGACTTCAATATACACATGGATCCCTCCCTAGACTCTACATCAGGCCGATCACATATAACATATAAACAAATTGGCAAGTTTAAAACACATTTACATAAACTACATTGTTGCTTGCGTTGATGAATGAAGGAATGTAAATGCATGAGCTAACCATTTTTGTCTAAACTGTGAAGCAGCATTATATATGCATCATGTGCATGATTTTTCCATATATGGCATTAGTGGAAATATGCTTTTAGAGACTTTTTGGTTGATAAATACGGTTTGCTGTGTGAAAATCACACACACCTGGTGTGTGTGTGTGTTTAGGTTAGTAAATCACCCCCTTTATTACAAACCCACGGCACAAATAAAGATTAATGGCAGTTTGTCTCAAGTCTTTGAGCTTCACAACGGCACCCGTCAGGGATGCCCTTTATCACCTCTATTATTTACACTGTCGCTTGAACCTATGCTTATAGCCATTCGGAACAATGTAAACAAAAAAGGTATTGAAGTCCGGGGCCAGGAGCACAAGACAGCGGCATATGCCGACGATATCCTGTTTTTTGTGAGACAACCCAGAACTACAATCCCTAATCTTCTTAAGGAATTCGAACAATTCGGCAATATATCAAACTTTAGTATAAACCTACACAAATCAGAAATAATGAACCTTACAGCGCTCCCTCATGAATGTCAACAGCTACGTAGTGTGCTACCATTTACTTGGAGATCAAGTAAGCTGAAATACCTCGGCATATATCTGACACCTAAATTCTCAGATTTGATGAAGTATAACTATATCCTCCTTTTGAATAACATAAAAACAGAACTGTCGAGGTGGACAAACGATCGCCCCTACTTAACTTTGACTGGAAGGATTAATGCCATTAAAATGAATGTCCTGCCCAGGGTGTTATATCTGCTGCAAACGGTACCTATCTCTTTGCCGGAGAGCTATCTGAGGACCATGCGTAAAGTGGTCGATAAATATATATGGAACCGGTCTAGAGCTAGGATCTCCCGGCAGACTCTCGTTAGGACCGGACAGGAAGGTGGCCTGGCCTTGCCAGACTTTATTTTATATTACAAGGCCGTGGCACTTAATAGAATATTAGACTGGACTTATCAAAAAAGGAACAAGCGGTGGGTGGACTTAGAGTTCTCACTAGCTGGACAGTCACTACTGATAACACCATGGATTCCACCAGAACATAGAGAACTATCGAGTTCTACCTCTCCACTGACCAGGGCCACCCTAACTATATGGTCAAAACTATATTCTCAATTAGTGGGCTCCTACAACTCTCCACTAATGCCCTTAGGAGGACACTCATTCTTTCCCCCAGGCCTTGTGGACAAAGGCCTACGACACTGGTCGACTGATAAATCTCCTAAATTATACGAGGTTCTACAAGACTCTGGCCAGATGGATACACTGCAACAAATACAAAAGAAGTACGGGACTAGGCCTTGGGACAATTGGCGATATCAACAGTTACATCACTTTGTTGCCTCTCTCCCTAAACCACTCAGATCAGTGAAAAATTTGCACCCACTGGAGACTTTATTGTCACAAATAGACCCTCCATCACATGGTCTCTCGCGAATGTATAAAATACTGCTATCCTCACGGACGTCCCAAGATCCGTCATACATCTCACAGTGGGAGGCAGATTTAGGTAATACACTGACAAGCATTCAGAAAAAGAGGCTCCTCAGCCTCAATTCTGCTTCCTTGATTAGCACCCACGTGGTTGAGGCCTCATTTAAATTATTAGCAAGGTGATATTACACCCCGGATATACTCCATGCAATACACCCATCTCGTTCTTCTGAATGCTGGAGGGGATGTGGACTAGTGGGCACCCACGGGCACATATGGTGGTTTTGCCCCAAGATTAAACCCTATTGGAAACAAATTATTCAACTTATTACTACTATAACGGGGCAAGCAACCCCTAATGACCTGTGGGTTTGCCTACTACACCTCTCAGACATACCCCATGTCAGATATCGGAAAACGCTATTACCACATCTATTGAACGATGCAAAATTTCTCATTCCCAAATATTGGAATACTGCTACAATACCCACAGTTACAGAATGGACAACTAAAGTAGATTATCTATGTCTGATGGAAAAACTCACTATGGCAAGACAAGAACGGACACATTTGTTCGAAGCTATATGGGCCCCATGAAGCGCCTTCAGAGCCACTACCCCCTTTAGCAATTGATCAGCTAAAAATATGTCAGATGTGAATCTCTGCATCCCCTTCCCTTCCCTTCCCTACCCCCCCTTCCCTTCCCCCCTTCTACTTTCCCCCATGTTTTTGTGTAGGTCTATTGTTGAGGTTGTCATGCTGTTTGCTTCGGTGGCTCTAGGTCCATAGCTAATATGGGCTCTTAAATTAGTGAACAAATCGTGGAGACACGAAAGAGAAATTACTACCGGCAGTAGAGCCATAGAGGCATATACATGGTATATATATATATATATATATATGGTTTTTTCGTGAAGTATAATGGATGTCTCAACAACAGTTGTATGTTTAAAAAATTATCAAATAAAATAAAGATTAAATATTTGAATAAAAACATAGGTATTTTTTTTTCTTTTTAATAATTTATTTAACAAAAATATCAAGAGATGTAACGGTGTGCTGTGGAATAAATAAGTACACCCCTGGCCTCAGCTCAGAAGCCAGTCCTGGACATATTAGCAGTCATTCAAAGCATAGGTCGTTGTTAGATTATTTTCTTTACAGTAGAAGGATTGATTTAAAATAATTTGACAATCTTTTGAAATCCCTTTCCAGACTCAGAGACATTCACAACTTTCTTTCTGAGAGTCTTAGAGAGCTCTTTTGATCTTGGCATGATGACACCACACATGTCAACAGCAAAGAGAATGTCAGACACCAGAGGTATCTGAAGTTGAAGTAAGACCCACCCGCATACTCCCTAAAGTTTTAATAATTGGCACCTAACATGGAATGCTTAAAAGAGAACTATGACATGAGTGATTTCCACTCATGTCATAGTTCTAAGCCGACCTGTGACAATGAGACTGTCACAGGTCGGCTCAGTAGATCGGGAGGTGAGGGAAAACATACCGGGTTCCCTCACCTCTCGATCCTGTCACGGCTCTCTGCCGTGACAGGGGGAGGGGCTGGATTCCCCTCTCCCCGCTCCGATCTGCCAGCGCTGACTGGCGGAACGGACGGGGGAGGGGGTGGGTACAGCTGGCTCTGCCTCTAGATAGGCAGAGCCAGCTGTCACTCACGCAGCTGGGCGGATCCCGTCATCTAAGTCGGGATCCGCTCCAGGTGCGGCGTCTCAGTATACCGCGAGCTGTAGCTCGCGGTATACTGAGCTTAGGGTGACGGGAGGACGCTAGTTTGTGTCCTCCCGTTACCCCAAGGAGAACTATGGGGAAAAACACTGACCCCATAGTTCTCCTTTAATTCTAGATTTCATGGATTTGAAGGGGTGGTGAAAGATTTACCCATATCTTGAAATGACAACAAAGAAAAGTCTCCAGAAGTAAAGGGAGATCTAGTAATCTGCCCATAGTAAAAATGGCCATTGTGAGAAGAATTGGTTCGGATCAATTTGGATGGGGTTCTTAAATAAAAAATATATATCATTCATTTTCTTTAGGGGGGATTTTAGTTCTGTACTGGTCCTCTTAGTCCATACTGGTCATCTTATTCCCTATTGGTCATCTTAGTCTATACTGGTTATTTTAGTCCGTACTGGTCATTAGAATTAAAAATTTAGAAATTCTGAGGAAATTCGAAAAATACATTTGGAGTTATTCTAATTCGGATGCATTCAAATTAGGAAATTCAGATGCACTCGAAATTTTGGATACATTCACATTCTGAAATGCGAATACATCTGAAATTCAGATAAATTCGGAAATTCAGATGCATCTGAATGTCCAGATTTAAAGACATTTGTCCCAAATTTCAATTCCGAAGGAAACTAATGTACTACGCCTGCACACTCCATACAGTATCATACTAACATCTGTGTTCTTTTAGGTTATTTTTTCCCCCATTGAGGTTATCACACTTTGTTCATATACAGTATAAAAGACTATATGTCCTTCATATATTATTGCTGAATACACTCCAAGCACTGGCACTGGCACTAGCCCTGACTCTTTAGGTATCAGAGGAAGGTCAGAAGATGCCAGTAAGGGTTCCTGCTACATGCTGACTTCTGTACAATGCCATTTCATCTCTCCTCAATACAAATAGAATAAGCCAGCATACCCATAAACTAAGCATAAATATATCATATTACAGTAGAAAAAGGTATATAAATATTGAAGATACAAAGTCCTTAGCACAAAAATAAGCTGATACATACAAAAGCATATACTGTAGTACAGATTCAATAAATAAAGCATATCAGGAAAGGATAGCAAAAGTTGCCCAGAAGCCCAACGTTTCGGGATAATGAACAACTTCTTCAAGTTGGACCACATGTCATATCTACCCCACAAATTATCATGACAGGATCAAATTGTATTTGTCTTTAGTTTTTCAGAAGTTCCGATCTGTGTTTAAAGGCTATGAGCTGCTAGGAGTTGTACTTTCCATTTTTTAGGAACAGCTTTAAAGGTTTAGTCCACCCATGACTGATATGCTGGAAAGATAAACCACTTGGCAGCTTGTATCTCCCAGGTATGTTATTGGTGAGATCTCTAAAGGGTCAACTGAAAGGATTTGAGAGACGGGGTTCCAACTCTCCTTGTTGGTATTTTTTTTAAATTATTATTCATATCATGGAGAATGTTACAGGAGGTACTGAAACAAATTTGGGTGGTAAAACCCCAAAACTCCTAGGTGGACAGGAATAGTCAAGAATTACAGCATAGGAGACCTCAATTTTGGCGTATGCAATTTACATAAGGCTCACTCAACCCACCTAACTCCACTTATATCGAAAACACTGCCATTAGCTGGAATGGTTACGAATGGTTAATATACCTAATGCAAAACCTTCACCAAGATGTCACAGTGATTATGAAAGTGGTGTAAATTTAAAAACATTATTGCTCTACAAGAATATAATAGGATGAAACAGTGATATTATCTACACCAGCAATGATCCATCAATCTTCTAAATATACAAAATTATATAGACAGCATCATACAGTCACAATGTGATGTCCATTAACCTCCAAATGCAGATTATAAGGCCTCAGTCTTGCCAGTTGGTCTTGTGGCCAGTGATCCAGTTTCAGAATGTGAAGACGGGTCAGACAGTTCTCAGCCGCTAATGCATGTTCTATCAGGCTATTTGAAATAAGGGCTCTCGTCATCTTCCTAAAATATAAATAATCCTCTCTCCACCTGTATTTTAAAGCCTGTGTTGTTATGGTAACAGATAATTTTGACTTTAATTACTACACATTTGCTGTGGTTATTTGTGCTAATTTCAACAGAACAGAACAGGCAAAGAGCAGCATTTTTGTTGTTAACCCTTGTGTTCTCCCTGAACTTGATCCATTCAGCTGTACAAACAGCAAACATAGATATGTTGTTTTTTGTTTGTTTAACAGCACACTCCAATCCTAAATGTATTTTTACCCCCTCTGCTTTCAAGCTTTCGGCAGGTTTATGGCTACTGTTGCTTTGGTTAAAGGCCAACTCTGGGCTTTGTGTCCCCCCCAAACAGAGCAATGAGGGGAAGAGTCAACGGCACTCCAACTGTAATTAAACCTCACCCTTTATTGACCACCCCCCCACCCATAGAACCCCCTCCACTGCTAAGGACCTCCTTCCCCCCCAACAGTATGTTATGCTTTTTAATTTTTTTAACTATTTTCTTATGTCTTCTGTCTCCATGTGGTGGGTTGTCCAAGATTATGCAGATCATCACATCAGCAATGGTCTTTGCATCAATACACTAAAAGTATTGGGTGGTGTGGTGACACCAGTCATGTCGACAGTCTCCAATCCCGTTTCAGTCCCCAGACGACTGCACTCTCAACCTCACCCTGTGCAGAGGTTTTCCAAAATGAAAGGCAGTCTTTGGTTCCTGGGCAGAGTCCAATTCTCTTCAGAGTAAGTCTGATTCTAACAGAGTCACTGTCCCTCAGAAATTACTCTTAGCATTCTGGCATGGTTTGGGTAGAAAACAAGAGTTTTAAACTGCATATGCAGCAGCTATTTTAGACCTTCCAGAGGGAGTCGCTGAGCCAATCCCCACCCAATCAAAAGAACTGAGGGGTGTGATGTAGGAGCGCTGAAGTGTTTGATTATAAATCACGGACACTCTCATAATGCCAGTTATTTCAACCATATCTATATTTCCAGATGGCTGCTTTCAGCATGTTTATGGCTACTGTTATTTTGGTTAAAGGCCAACTCTGGGCTCTGTGTCCCCCACAAACAGAGCAATGAGGAGAAGAGTCAACGGCACTCCAACTGTAATGAAACCTTGCCCTTTATTGATTCCCCCCATCCATAGAACCCCCTCCACCGCTGAAGACCTCCTTCCACCCAGCAGTATGTTATGGAAAACTAGAGCTTTGAGCTGCATATGCAGCAGATATTTTAGACCTTCCAGAGGGAGCCGCTGAGCCAATCCCCACCCAATCAAAAGAACTGAGGGGTGTGATGTAGGAGCGCTGAAGTGTTTGATTATATATCAACGGACACTCCCATAATGCCAGTTATTTGAACCATATCTATACTTCCAGATTACCATATTTTACAGTCTGGCAACCAACATTATTATTTTACAGAATGAGATTAAGATTTTTCAGACACCAAGCATGCTATGGATCTTATGCATACTCACCTGTAATGTGCCTTATTCACCTGCTGGACATCGTAGCATAGGCACACATTTGTGTAAGCACTTGTTATTAATGTAGAGCCATCATAGCATTAATTATACAAATGATATGAAACTTAACTGTGGGCAACTCATCTGTATGTTAGTATAGGTCACCAATTCCAGTCTGATAGATGTGCATTCCTCCAGACTGTTTATAATAGGGCTTTATTAAAAGTCTCTGGCTTACCACCAGTCTCTTCCGATTACTGTTTATGATAGCTGTTTATGACAGGGCTTAATTAGATCATACAGACACAAGATTGAAATCTAGATGTTTTGTTGCTGACTTGCAAATTTTGAAGAAATGAGGATGGCACTGTGTGCAACACACTTTCCCCCTTCTCCTTACTCACTTTGGAATTATCAGACCTATCAGATATCCTGCACTCTCAGTCTGTCCCTAGTCTTCCGGGTTGGGTGACGTTGGGCGATGTTGGGCATCATCCTACCTTGGAGAGTAAAGACATCTTATGGCAGAGATCAAGTACTGTGGGGCATAGCTCTGAACTGAAGGTATTACAGCCATAAAATCCTCCATTGAAACGTTTTAACAAAGGCAATTAGCCAGAGTTGAGCCTTAAGCTGTTCAGGCTGCATACATATATACAATGCACAGTAGTATGTATTACTCATTTATGATAACGAATGTCTATATAATGTTAGTGATGTGTAGAGAATATACAGGAGCCTTGGGTGGAACAAAAATCACTTTACTGTCTTTTTATAGGACAAATGTAGTGAATTATTAGCAACAGGGGAACAGATGGTAATAAAACCTTGACATAGGTTTTAACCATTTACTCTGTTCAAAATATTATATTGTTGGTCAGTAATACTAAATAATACTATAATATAGTTGGTCAATAAAGTTCATTTGTAGTCTTCTCTTTTCTTTTAGATATTAAAACAGAGCAACTTGATGTAAATGACCAAATCCATGTGAATTTTTGACAGCATTTTGCAGATAGTTTCTGATTATATATGTTCATGATGGCTGCCATATTTGTTCATTGTGTATTCGGCTGTGCTTTCTAATTTGCAGTGCTGCACAATGGTTATGCTGGTCTGTTCTCTTACAATGCTAGTCAATGCACTGCCTGTGTGGCTGATATCTTATCTTAACAGAGAGAGAGGGTTAAATGCTTGTTTTTGCCTAGGGTCCAAAATAAAAGATATACTCACCCGATCTTCAGAGCTTGCTTGCTCTTAGACCGGTCCCTGGAGTCTGTCTCCCCCTCTGCTTTAGCTGTTCAAGGTCCCTGAGTCATTACATTCTAAAATGAGGCCACTGAGGCGGAGGAGGAGACAGACAAGAGGGAGCACTGTCACAGTGGTCCATTTCCAAGGTCTGAGTGAGTATAACTGTGTTGTTTTTGACCCTAGGGAAAAACAAGCACCTACCCTTGCAGTGCAGGGGTAGCCCCATGGCATGGGTTAATAAAATGTGTGCCCGGAGCTCTTCTTTAATGCAAAAGTGTAAATATACTTGAAAGTACAACTCCCCC
>NW_017306855.1:697268-762586 GCF_000935625.1 Nanorana parkeri | reverse complement strand
CCCCCCCCCCCCCCAGATGCACCCAGCTTTTTATACTTACCTTTTTTTGAAATATCTTCAGCCTGGTCATGTGACTTGCAGGGCCCTCTTCCCCAGCACTTGGCCACCATAGGAAGCAAAGACTGTGATTGACAGAGGCAAGTGAGAGGCAAGACCCACTGGGGGGGATGACTGGGTCCCGGGGGGCCGCCTGGAGCTGAGTTTGTGCTCACTGATTATGCACCGGCGAGCTGTTTACAAGCTGAACAGTTCACATTTGGCAAGCGCCCCTGTAAACATTGGCAAGAGAAAGGATAACTGAGCTTCGTGCATCTGCACAGCTTGTTCTACAGTACCTCCAAATTTCATCGTTTGATTTTGCGGTCAGATAACAGTGATTTTTGGTACAAGGTACAAAAGGAAAAAAAAAAAAAAACTGGCGTTCAGCACCTTTTTTCTTTTTTAATATATATTTTGCCTATGCAACTTCTTGATGATTCTGGAGCCTTTCAGGTATTCGAGTGATAAGTGTGTAATATTGCATTTGTCGCCAAAAACGGTTTGTTGGCATGAAACGTCTCTATCAACATAAACACTGTCTATTCAAAAGAAATTATACACTGGCGGGGAGAGCACATCTGTGCCTTTTATACGCATCTCTAATGCAGAAAAGTGTGAATCAGATTTGGCAGACATCTTCTCCTATTCCGCACAGCAATATGGGAAGCAATGTGGCGACGGCTGCGACTTTGATGTACACTTAAAGAGACTCTCCAAGCAAGAAAAAAAAAAATAAAAAGGAAAATAAAAAGGGAAACATTTTTCAAACAGTTATAATGGGCACTGACTGGCTACCTGTATTATCTTTTCCTTTGCAGCCAGTGCTCTCTTCCATCATTTTCTCTTGATTTATGGTTATTTTATTCTGAAGAGTCCAAACAAATTTTCTAAAAAAGGAGCCTTGGCTCAAGTAGGATTAGGGGTTAGATTAAAGGAAACGTTGGCATTGCCCCTGCAGGTCAAAGAAAATAGTTTGCTTTTTTATTTGAACTCCAGGCAGGCATAAAAGTCACAAATGAATATACCTCATACATTATTACAGCAAAAACTTTTTTGTTTAGTTTTGGATAGAGTAAGAGAGGGTTATAACCTCTGTACCAATGGAGATTTTTCTTCACTTCCTGTCCAATAGCCACAACAGGAAGTGAGAGGAAATCCCTTGAAAGAGAGGGAAGCATCTGGTGGTCGATAGGGTCACCAGAACTATGGTCCCCATTGGAAGATTTCCCATCTATTCATGTTCTGGCAACAACCTAGAATTTGGGATTTTCTTTCACCTTCAGCTGTAACGGTCACCAGGACAAATAGAGGGGGTGAAGACAGCAATAAAAACCTGACAGGTGTTCTAATCCCTCTCCACTCTATCCAAAACTAAAAGAAAAGTTTTGGTTTCAGTTGCACTTTAACGATACTGAGATTGTTTTTCTGGTGCAAAGCATGAAAAATTATTTGTAAATGACTACAAATGTATGTTTTATTTTAATGCAAAACTGAAAAAAAGCAAACAATACTACTGAAAATCTCACCAAAGTGATGGAAATTCCTTGTGGTCAGCAGGGTCACCAGAACCCTAGTTCTGGTGATCCCGCCGACCAACAAGGGCTTCCCTCTTTTTTAAGGGATTTCCTTTCACTTCCCATTGTGGCTATCGGACGGAAAATGAAGGAAAATCTCCATTGGGACACAGATGACAAGAAAAAGCTGACAGTGTCCCAATTGAATTGGAAGACTTCCCATTTCTTTCTCTTCTGATGTCAACCCAAAATTTGGGATTTTGTATCTGTCATGCTTAAAGGAGAACTATGGGGTCAGTGTTTTTCCCCATAGTTCTCCTTAGGGTAACGGGAGGACACAAACTAGTGTCCTCCCGTTACCCTAAGCTCAGTATACCGCGAGCTACAGCTCGCGGTATACTGAGACGCTGCAGCCGGAGCGGATCCCGACATCGATGTCGAGATCCGCCCAGCTGCATGAGTGACAGCTGGCCCTGCCTATCTAGAGGCAGAGCCAGCTGTACCCGCCCCCTCCCCCGTCCGTTCCGCCAGTCAGCGCTGGCAGATCGGAGCGGGGAGAGGGGAATCCAGCCCCTCCCTCCTGTCACGGCTCTCTGCCGTGACAGGATCGAGAGGTGAGCGAACCCAGTATGTGTTCGCTCACCTCCTGATCTACTGAGCCGACCTGTGACAGTCTCATTGTCACAGGTCGGCTAGAACTATGAGGTGAGTGGAAATCACTCATCTCATAGTTCTCCTTCAATGCTGAGCTTCAGATTATTGTAAAATGTAACCTTGCAGTGCCCCCTCCCCGCACTGCATTGTTTTAATGCTTGCTTTGTCTAGGGACCCTCTGTATTCTCACATACAGTACAAGTAAAGTCAACTAAATAGATACAAAACATGTCAATATATCAAGCAACTCTCCCTAGACGCACCTTCTGCAGCATGTGGAATTGTTCAAGCAGCTGTAAAGCTGCACTTCCACTAGAAAGTCAACAGACAGAAGTTTACAAGCTGATTTGTTAAATTTTTCCCCCCATTATTTTACTTTTACAAGTTACATTTGCAGGGTGGTCTGGCTTTCTAATAGGAAAGCCCAGCATTACCTCTGCTCTTTGCATTTTTTCACCGCACCTATTTATTCTTTCACCTGTGTGGGAAATCTGATATGCTGCCATTAAAGTCTATGCACAACACATAAAGTATAGTGGTAAATCAGTCTTTTAAAAAACCGCTAGTGCTAGTCTTGCACTCAACACCTGCAGGCTGTGATGAAGTATGAAGGAATTAAAAGATATGTGTGTAGTCCTGAACATATTAAATACATACATAAAGAAAGAAATCATATCCAAATACACTCTACAGCTCTAACAATATCATTCTATGGCCAACTGCATGCAAATGTCTCATTTACAGTTGAATGAGTCATGGGGGTACACACCACTAGAGAAAATACTCAATATGTTGGGGCAGTCAAGAAGTGCAGAGGCAATGCTGGGATTTCTAATAAGAAAGTCCAGCATGCTCTCTAAAGAGAGTATCATCAGTATTGGTATCACTGGGATCAGTAAGTTTACTATGTATACAGAATATAGTAGGGATGCACCGATACCGATACTAGTATCGGTGCCGATACCAAGTATTTGGGCGAGTACGAGTACTCGCCCAAATGCTCCGATACCTTTCCCGATACTAGAACTTCCGGTCAGAGGGAGATTTCCTCTGACTGGCAGTGCCGCAAGGAAAGATGGAGCCGGGAAGCTGGCTCCATGCTGTTTGGCCGGCTCCATGCTGATTGGCCGGGACTGGTACGTTAAAGAATGCTAAGGATCTATGTGAGGGGAATAAGGTGCCTGCAGGGTGGGGGTCGTGTCACCATATTGTCAGATCTGTTTGGCCGGCCTCAATGCCGATTGGCTGGGAAGCCGGCTTCCCGGCCAATCAGCATCCAGCCGGCCAAACAGAATGGAGTCGGCTTCCCGGGCAATCAAGAAGCCTTCCTGGCTTCCTGATTGCCGGAAGATGGCTCTATGCTACCGGAAGTACCGGTATCGGTATCGACAAGTACCGAAATATATGTATCGGTACTCGTACTCGATACTGAAAAACCTGTATCGGTGCATCCCTAGAATATAGTGTCTATAGCATACCTGAATCGGTATAGTATTGATAGCCTAATGCAGAAGGTGTCAAATCTGAGCCATATCCAAACCTAATATATAAATATTGCTGAACAACCCTCACATTTGTTATTCCTATATTTTACTTTAGCAATTCCAGCTGATACAAGAGTTTTCACATTGCATTCCTGTCCCTGCCCTGTGTCCATCATCATACTGTATAAGGGTTTATTATTATAATTATACAGGATTTATATAGCGCCAACAGTTTGCGCATCGCTTTACAATATAAGGAAGACATTACAATCACAATACAATTCAAGACAAGATGGTAAAGAGGGCCCTGCCCGTGAGGGCTTACAATCTAAAAGGGAGGGGGGTCTGCCAGTCTCCTATACCAAGTTAAAGAAGCAAATGGAGATGACAAAATCCAGTACACCACCATCAGTGTGGCAGAATAAATTGCAACAGCCTATTATCATAGCAGTTCCTCTAATGCTATAAAGTGAGTTAACCTTTATAAAATAACATTATATAAACTGCGGCAGACAATTGGCAGTTAAATAAATCATGCACGGTGCTATATTGAGCGTAGAAAGTATAAAATGTTTATAAAAGTATAAAACTTAAAAGGAAATGTAGGCAATCAAAGTATTATCAGGGAAAATGTTACATCTATGGGCAAGTAAGTAGAAGCTATAAAAGATAATAATGTTAATTTGCTATTTATGTAGAAAGCTTTTATGTGTACCACACAAGTAAAAACACAAAATTTTACATAAAGCAGGTACTCCAAGGAAATATACCCCTGCCTAAAGGGTATATACAGTATATATTAGGGTTGCACAGATACCAAGTACAGTACTCGGTACAAGTAAACTGCCATAACATACCTACCGGCCTAAGTAGGTCCCCAGTTTGCCACCAAAACAGCCCTGGCCTGTTAAGGCATGGACTCCACTAGACCTCTGAAGGTATGTGGTGTTATGTGGCACCAAGCCATCAGAAGCAGATTCTTTAAGTCCTGTAAGTTACGAGGTGAAACCTCTATGGACCAGACTTTTTTTCCAGCACATTCTACTGATGCTCGATTGAATTGAGATCTAGGGAATTTGGAGGCCAGGTCAACATCTCAAATGCGTTGTTCTGTTCCTCAAACCATTCTTTAACCATTTTAGCAGTGTGGCAGGGCGCATTATCCTGCTGAAAGAGGCCACTGTCATCAACCATGAAGGGGTAGCAATGTTTAGATAGGTAGTACATGCCAAAGTAACATCCACATGAATGGCAGGACCCAAGGTTTTTTTCAGCAGAACATTGCCCAAAGAATCACACTGCCTATGCCGGCTTTTCTTCTTCCCATAGTGCATCCTGGTGCCATCTCCAGGTAAGGGACGTTCATGCACACCGCTATCCACTTGATGTAAAAGAAAATGTGATTCATCAGACCAGGCCACCTTCTTCCATTGCTCCATGGTCCAGTACATGGGCCAAAAGTGCCCATTGTAGGTGCTTTTGGTGGTGGACACGGGTCAGTATGGGCACCTTGACCAGTCTGCAGCTATACAGCCCCATACACAGCAAGTTACGATGGATGCACTGTGTGTTCAGACACCTTACTGTCGGAACCAACATTAACTTTTTCAGCAATTTGAACTGCAGTAGCTCTTCTATTGGATCATATTATTGTTTTTAAAGCTAAACTCCTGGTAAACAGTTAAATACACAGATGAAAGACTGTACTGATAAAGTAGCTGTTTTACCTGTTTTACCGCCAAAGGTTTTTTTATTACATTCCATCCAGTCCAGAAATTTACAAAGCTCTGCTAAACAGCACATCACTGCAGGGCAGGGCAGAAGACCTAATATTTCTCTGCAGCAAATAAATTACACTTACAGTTCTCCTCCCCACCCACAGCTGGTGACAGGACAGTGAAAGGAGAGCATTAGACTTATGAGAACATTTCAATCACTCTGATCTCTTGATACCATGTAAAATGTAGGTACTTGCGACTCCAATGCACATGCAATTTTCCTGCAGTGTTGTGTTCCGCATTGGTAAAAATGGTGCATGACTGTTTGTTGGACATTTTGGTTCATTGCCAGCCCATTCTTTTGTGTTACCTGATAACCCAGCTTTTAAACGTGCCTAGATTTCAATGTATATATCTTCATGAGTGATCCAAGAGCCCCCAAAGGCCTATGGTGATGCTATGAAAATGATCATGTGCCTTGGGGCCCAAGGAGTTCTGATATGCAAATGCTGTCTTTGCTTTCCAAAGTCGAGGACAGTCCTGATCCACAAGACTAACACTATTGCAAAGCTTCCCTTTAAGGTAAAAGGTATGTAAAGGTATGTTTAATCACAATACTGGTAGAGTGAATAAAATGCAGGAGCCTAGTTGTGCTGAATTTACCTGAGTTACTTGAGAAACCAACAACCAATGGTGATCTATAATTCAAATTGCTGCGTCAAATATTGCCAAGCCATGACCCATGTCCTCCTTCCTTCTGCGCTTACATTGGTCCACAGGTAATGATGGAACCTTTCTGACTAAAGAGATGTAAGAGGCAGATGGGGGCAAGCCAGAGCTTGACCTTAACAGCCGAAGTTGATGTTGGCATACCAAGGTATCATACTTTCCAGTATTACATGAGTTAAAACATGAAATCATGCAAATCGGTTGTTTACCACCACTATGCTAAATAAAAAATAACTGCTTAATTAGGATCCATGCACAGCAGGGGTTGATTAGCCAAAGTTTCCTTTAAAAACTTTTCAACCTACATAGCAGCTACATGGACCGAGTTGTTCTTATGATGTGCACCTATGATGATGTCATCGCTGTATCAAGGCTGGTGGAAGCAGAGGTTTACTCTTCATTAGGAATCTTTTATACGAAAGTGATATACCCGCTCTGTTTCCCAAACACTCAAGTCAATCTGAACATCACAGCTAAAGATTAATTATATTTGTACATGCAAATGACAGGTTTATATATAATCACATTTGTGCCCGTGCCGGAAGACTGTTGCTGTCAGCTGATATGAGATACATAACTATATGTATTCAGGAGAAGACTATGATGAATGGGATTCATTCTAGGAGCAACAAACAAATGCGAAAATAATTATTTCAAGTACAGTTATACAAAAAAAGGCCATTTTTGGAGGCAGCAATATATGCCTACAGATGCATCAGCACCAGCATTCATATAATAATATAAAATAATGTTTATATAATTCAGAAGGGAGCGGTCTAGGAGCCAGCTGGGATCATGGTTCGGGTGAGTATATCTCATATGTATATGTATACATATATATGTATATGTTTTTTTTAGCCCCCTAGACAAAATGAGCACTTGCAGTGCGGGGGTAGCTCCACTGCAGGGGTTAAGATTTGATTTGCCTGGAGCTATTCTTTAATACTTTGAGTTACTGTAAGTGGAACAAGTATACAGATCAGAAGTTCTGCCTATGGAATGTTTTGACTCACTGAAATTTGAATGTACACATAGATTAGGTATTACCATCCCATGCCCATGTGACAAGGCTCGGTGCTCCAATGAATTTTGGAAGGTACGGAGAGTGTCACATGTGTCCCATACCCTGAAGTACTAGATGTTTATTGTATTTCTTGGGGGTTTGTCAGCAGATTAAGGTGGCTGGTAAGTGAAAAGAACCATGCAAGGCAGTGACAGTCTGTTCAAAGCCCACTCTTGGGCCACTTATACTCACCTTCCTTGCAATACCCCAATGATCTTGGAAGCAACCAATATCACTCTGTATAGGAACTTACACAGATTTGGTAACGTGCTAGCCATTCTCAAATAAATATGTTTGGGCCTGGCATGCGTAGGCCTGAGCGCTGCATGGCGTGGGTAGGCCTGAGCACATTTCGTGGGTCGACCGCTCAGGCATAACATGGGTAGGCCTGAGCACTGCATGGGGTAGGTAGGCCTGAACACTGCATGGCATGGGTAGGCCTGATCACCATGGCATGGGTAGGCCTGAACGCTGCATAGCAGAGGTAGGCCTGAGCACTGCATGGCATGGGTAGGCCTGAGCACTGCATGACATGGATAGGCCTGAACACTGCATGGCATGGGTAGGCCTGAACACTGCATGACATGGGTAGGCCTGATCACTGCATGGGATTTGTAGGCCTGAACACTGCATGGCATAGGTAGGCCTGAGCACTGCATAGCCTGACTACTGTATCGTAGCAAGAGGTCACATGGTCCCCTCTACCCTAAAGTGAGTATACCTGAATAGGGTAGGGGGGTTTTAAGACAATGTCACCTGAGAAAAATTAGAGAATCTTTTTTGGTACAGACAGTGGGTTTTTCTTGGGGGCTTGACAGTAGATTGAGGGGGTGGCCCCAAGCAGGGGGTCAATTGGACCTAAGTATAGGCATCTTATGACACCAGTTATGCTTTGAACCTATTTCTTTGCCTAGTATGGGCAAAGCATTTCCTGAATCTTTAAAAATCCTGGTAACTCCCCGTAAATGAGTTCCTAGTCAACTGTACCCAATATATTTATATACAGTATGTTATATAAAGCCCATTGCATTTGCATTTCCTGAATACATTTCATCACACTTTAAGTATCAGTACTTAGTATTAAGAAATTCCTTCATTAAGGGATTCATAATTTAATGATTCTGTGGCCATTTGTAAAACATCATTGATTTCTGAACATTTCGCAAACTAAATCTTGCAACTGGGATTTTGTGTTTGTTGCTGAATCCATTCTGCCATTTAATGATGATAAGTGTCTTGGTGATCAGACTGGTAGTAAAATTAAATAGAGCTTGCAAGGACTTAATGGATAATGATTTACTATAGGCTCCATTCATTTAGAATCTCACTCCCCCCATTGATAGGATGATCTATACGTTGTCAAAAGCCATACAATTCTTGTTTTGTGCATTTATTCATTCATCCATCAGTGCAAGTTCTCGTTCTGACCTAGCACCATACTGTATGTATTTACTTGCTGCATAGTGCTACAGCTTATTAGGTGTCATGATAAATCATTTCATTACAGAATAGAGTTCTTTGTCTCATTGCCTTCTCTTTCATTATACGGGTGGCCCTATTGATATCTCTACACCATCCTTTGTATGATAAACAATGAAATCCCCTCGGATACATCAAAGTCGGCATAACTGCAAGTAATGTGGCCTTTAAAAGATGGTGAAGCAAATGGCATTCAGTTGATTAATTATACTGTTGATCGGGGTGGGCAAATGCCAGCCCTCCAGCTGTGGTGGAACAACGAATCCCATGAGGCATTGCAAGATTCTCACAGCCACAGGCCTGACTTCCAGAAACAGATGCATCATGGGGTTTGTAGTGTCCCACTCCTTCTGTAGATGGTGATAGTTGTTAAAGTAGAACTGAAGCTGAAATGTTTTTTTAATTTTGGATAGAGCAAGGGAGGGTCAGTCAAGCTTTTTTTTCATATGTGCCCCATATGGGAGGTTTTTACTTCACTTCCTGTCCGATAGCCACAACAGAAAGTGAGCGGAAATCCCTCCAAAGTAAGGGAAATCACTGATGGTCAACAGGGTCATCAGACCTAATGTCCTCATTGGAAGATTTTCCATCTATTCCTGTTATGATGGCAACCCAAAATTTTAGATTTTCTTTCACTTTCAGTGATAACATTCACCAGGACAAATAGAGAAGGTGAATCTCCCTAATGGAGATACAGACAGCAATAAAAACCTGACATTAAAGAATGAGAGGCTCTAAGATCTTTTATGGTGAGTATACAATTGTGTCTTTCATGGAGCTTGGGCATTTAGTTGTGGCTGTACTCCCACCAAAAGGAACCCCATACTAGAGGAGGGACCTTGGAGAAGTCTATTGGAGCAAAATAAGGGGGTGCCACCAGACGTAGAGGCGTTTCAAAATGTTTTTACTGGTAGAAAGAAAACAGCATCAAAAAGCAAACGCGTTTTGGGAGTTCAGACCATTCTCCTTCATCAGGTGCTAATCGCTTCACTGACACATCCCTGCCTCAAATGAGCATTAGGATCGCTATCGCTTTATTAACCCTGATTCCAGCTTATACTTTAAGGGATTTCCCTCTGATCATAACTCAAGTCCTGGTGAAGTGGGATGATGTGAACCCCGAAAGGCACTGGCTTTTTGATGCTGTTTTAATCTACCAATAAAAACAACTTTGGACTCCTCTATGTCTGATGTGTGCCCATTGTGATGAGTTCAGCAGCATGTGCATATGAACACGCAACATAATGTATAACCTCAATGGACCACCCTGGTGTGACTGGGCCCCTATAGTTCTAATCAGGAGCACATGGAATAGGGTGACAATGCTCCTGGTGCATTGGAACACTGTGAGTGAGCATTGTCCCCCTATGACAGGAAGTCCCTAGGGATAGCTCTTGCTGGAAGAATCCCCAGGGAAGAGTAGAATAAATGCAAGCCTTCTCCAAAAACATTTTAGGCTATTACATTAATGGCTCATGAGCTAACATATATTTCAGTTTTGGCTTTGGAATTAGATATATGTTAAAGTGTTAATATACCCATGAACTAATAAATAAAATGTAGAATCATTAACATATTTGCTTAATTGGTGTTTCATTTTATCTTCAGTGCCCTCATTTCTAAAAAAGAACAACCAGAACATTTTCCTAACAGTTACACCTATAGGGTGGCTCCATTGCCCTGCAGGGTCTCCCTGAAGCCACCCTTACATGCACGCTCCCAGGACTACAACTCTACACAAATATTTTAATATACGCCACAATACCCAGAAAATATATAAATACACTTGATGTGCATCAAATGTCTTTGTAACCCATTTATTACATTGTAAATGTAGCAGTGACATCATCACTGTGCTGCACATAGCCTAGGGAAAGTGCAGAGCTGTTGAAGGCACCAATCAAGCCCTGCCTACTACAGAAGGGGGTGGAGACAAGACCAGTCACCCTGCACAAGAAAAGAGAGCAGCAGTGACCAGTCTTTATTAAAGGAAGCTCCTGCACAACAGGAGGCAACATTTCACATGGGATTACTATACAGATCTGGAAGAAATACATAAAGCACATCAATATTCAAAAAAGAATACATGTGGCTCTTCTATGAGGTATCCTGCTCTTCCAGGCAGGGCTGTGTTGCATGGTAGAGCTGTGTAAATCTCAGAATTGGATGAACAGAACTACAAATCCCTTGGCAGCTAAGACATCTCCAATATAAGACATTTCATGTATTCAGCTGTATTCCTGGAATTCAGCTTTACCTTCCTCGCTGTCACGACTTCCTACATTATTACTTTTGTTAGACAGTCAATGCAAGCCATCTGGGTCTGACTCTCAATTGGAATTAAAACCTTGACCTTTGTGGTCACTTTTAATTTCAGTTGGCAGCATGACATCACCAGCAGCTAGCGGTTGGTATGCAGCGTGCGTCTCCCAGCGTCTGCTGTAAATGTACTATGGAAGGTCGTAGTAACAAGGAATAGTTTATAAGGTGTGACACAGCTAAATGTGATGTAGAGACAACCTCTGGAGAAATACAAAAGCCAGGGTTCAAGTGATAACACTCTTTTTTCTTGCAGCGACCTCTAAGATATGTTTAACTTTGATGTCCTGCTGCTCTTGTGCCAGCGGTTTTCTCATATTTCATTCAATCTGGAACATAATGAGGAAAAATACATTTGTGGACATGACTTTTATAGGGGTGAAGGAGACGAGTGCAGGATAGCGGTGAATAATGATGCTTTAAAACAGGATCACCAAAACCAAAGGCTTGCTGTAAGATCATCGTGCCAAGAATAGGAAACTGTCAACCAATTGGATATCATTTTACCAAAAGCCTTGGTTGCCCAACTTCAGTCTTTAGGAATCACTAAGGATGTACAGTATGTTTTCCTACATTCCAGACCAGAGCATAGGAGAAGGAACCAAATTATTTGATCTGTGGATTTCAAAAAAGGCCTTAAGACAGTCTGTTAGTGTGGTTTCACACCTATGCAAATACACTATATTGCCAAAAGTATTAGGACACCCGTCCAAATCATTGAATTTAGGTGTTCTGTGAAATTTCCTTGCTACTAAATATTTCATGGTCAACTGTTAGTGGTATTATAACAAAGTGGAAGCAACTGGAAACAACAGCAACTCAAATTTGTGTGTAAAGGCAGGCGTCACAATACTTTTGGTAATATAGTGTATGTGACAGGAGGTTTAAAGAAGAACTCCAGGCAGGAGAAAATGTAACCATTGCATTGGGGGCTACCCCTGCACTGCAAGGGTTAAATGCTTGTTTTTGTTTAGGGTCTAAAATAGATAGCACGATATACTCATCCAATTCTTAGTCCCCTCTAGCTGTTAGACCAATAACACATGCAAATGTCACCAGCACTCCAATGTGAAGATTCACGTCAGTGTAAATCCATTTAAAGGAGAACTATGAGGTGAGTGCTTTTCACTCACCTCATAGTTCTAGCCGACCTGTGACAATGAGACTGTCACAGGTCGGCACAGTAGATCGGGAGGTGAGCGAACACATACCGGCGTTCGCTCACCTCTCGATCCTGTCACGGCTCTCCGCCGTGACAGGGAATTGGCTGGATTCCCTCCGATCCGCCAGCGCTGACTGGTGGAACGGACAGGAGAGGGGGCGGGTACAGCTGACTCTGCCTCCAGATAGGCAGAGCCAGCTGTCAGTCACACAGCGGGGCGGATCCTGACGTAATTGTCGGGATCCGCTTCAGCTGCGGCGTCTCAGTATACCGCGAGCAGCAGCTCGCGGTATACTGCGCCGTCTCAGTATACTGCGGCGTCGCTGTAGCTCGCGGTATACTGAGCCTAGGGTGACGGGAGGACGCTAGTTTGTGTCCTCCCGTTACCCTAAGGAGAACTATAGGGAAAAGCCTTAACCCCATAGTTCTCCTTTAATTGATAGATGTCAGAAAGGACATGCGCTTTCGGGGCTGCGCAGGGTCCCCTTCATCAGGCTCAATAATGACATTGTATAGAAGAACCATAACCATTATATAGACATACATAAATGAAGAAAATGACTACACCCCTATCCTCTGACATCACATTGATATCATATTCCCGCCATTGAGCAAATCAAAACAAATCAATCTGTCAGAATACAAAAAAAACCCCCATTAAATACTCAGGTATCGCATTCACTAATTATTGTAACAAGGTGAAAAGTAGGCAAGTAGTAACTGATCCAAGTAAACATGGCAGAAGAATGTAATAAGAGAAGAATAAACAAGTTCAATTGATCTGGCTGCTAGACCACTCCCTGCAGCTTTGCTTCCCCTCCACCCCGGCTGTGGAAAGTCCCTCCAATACACTGTATTAGACGTGATGACTCACAGGTTCTTGAACTGAGCAAAGGGGGAGAGAGGCTGCAGGGACTGTTCTAGCAGCCAGGTGGGTCTGTGGGTCAGGTGAGTATATCAAATAAATATAAATTGCCCGGAAAAGTATATCAATTTTTGCTCAATCACTTACAGTCATCATGTTTCTCTCAGCTCTCTCAGCTTGACTCCCCTGAACTTCCTGTTGAGTACAACATCACAAGGGAAAGCACAGCCTCCAGTAGCTTTACATTTTCTTGCATGGAGAATTGAGATGAGAGTGAGCAGTGGATTTATTCTGCCTTGCTTTGTCTGTGTCTAGCACACACGAGGGGGACTCCATAGGACCCTGAAAGGAAATGGAGCCATCCTAAAACAGGATATCAGGACCAGTGCTCAGGGGACCAGCTGATTCTGGGGGAAGCTAAAAGGCAAACATCAAGGAGCAGCTTCCATTGTAAGTCAGCATTTAAAATAGCTTAAAAATCCTTTTGACTTTAATATCACTTTAATGATAAATAAATGAGCCCAGTTTGGTTGTTTATTCGATGTGGGGTATCCAAAAGGGGGAGAAGGGGGTGGGTAGTAAAGGGAGGGAATGGTGTTTAAAACATGAATGCCACACCCCTAGTTATATTAGAAGAAGAAAATGTTTGGGAAGGTGGGGTTTTTAAGGCACTTCAAATGATAATTCAAAATAATCTTTTTAGATAAAATCTGTAAAGTTTATTGGATGCATAATTAAAAGAGAAAAGGAAAAATGAAACAGGAGCAGTAATGAGCACAGACACTTCTCTTTTTCTGCAGCCCCTGGTATAAATGGACAGGAATCCTCTATGCTGACTGTTCCTGTCCATTCACAACTTGTGGAGATAGTATGTTTACCGTGCCCACAATCATGAATGAACAGGAAGTGAGGTAGATCACTTCCCATTCATTCATAATTGAGGATATAGTAACCCTACTCTGTCCTCAATTATTTACAAGCAGTCAGCGTTCACCGATCGCTGAGTGCTTGTACCTGCTCTCCATCCTGACACGCTGCCACAGGAGGCTGGGAGGGGCGGGGCGGGAGGAGAACTCAGCCTCATGTGATAGCAATGGCTGTCTTCACCCACACCGCCGCTCTTCTTATCTGTTACAGGAGGCTGAGCGGGGCGGGGAGACTCTGGCTGCTCACAGCGCTATCCTCCCGCACCGCTCAGCCTCCTGTGACAGGTTATTTTCTCCCCACTGGGACACAGAGCAGTGCCCAGCGGGGAGGACAGAAAAAATGGATGCACCGCTATTTCGGCCAAAAAATTGCACTTTCGGCATTTTGCCAAAAGTGCCATATTCAGCCGATATGTTTTGGACGCTGATATGTCGGTGCATTCCTAGTTGAGACTGAAGAGAGGCTCACAGTTCGAAATGTACTCCATTGTAAACTTTAAAGCGTACTGCCTATGAGAAGACACCACAACATGTCGTTACCTTTATTGGCCAGAAAAGTTCTTTCTGATTTAGATCTACATTGTTACTGGGACCAGTCATTCACAGATTTCATAGCTAAGCTCAACCAACTGAAATTCCAATGGCAATGACCTTAATAACCACTAGCCATTGTCATAGGTGCTAAACATGGCAGTTGGCAAGGTTAAGCCATGATTAGAGGAAACATCAGAGAGGGGCACAGAAGAGACATTTCGGTCTATTCGAGGTGATAGCATCTTGTGGTGCCTGTTTCCTATGTTCGCATGTATTTGTATGTTCTTATGTATTCTTATGTTCTCATGTGGTTCTTTTTTACCCAAAGGAAATGAGCAATTAAGACACTGACCTTGGGAATATTTATATATTATTAAAAAGTGACAGGTTTTAGCCATTGTGTTATAACAAGGGAGGTATTGTCTCTAACCATCCATACTTTGCCATTCATTGCATAAAACAATTACGGTAGTCAATCTTGTTCACTAGGCCAGGGATCCAGAAAGTAGGTTAAAGTGTAGGTAAGTCCTAACAATGAACATATTTGCTCTATTTTGGTCTATAAAATATATCCCCTATGCAATGGAGATAAGGAGAGGGGTGGTGTTCTGTAGTGCTGTCAAACCTTCTGTCCTAGGGTTCACAAAGTTGCTCCTAAATACAGTACATTGAGCGAGCATTGTCACATTATGACAAGCCTGTTAATGACAGGATCACCAGTTGGAGATAGAGGAAAAAAGTTCTTGGGTTTGGAGATGCTTTCATTGAATTGAATACTGCGCAAACTGTTGGCGCTATATAAATCCTATATAATAATAATTAGGGATGCTCCAATATCGTTTTTTCGGTATCGAGTACGAGTTCTGATTTTTTTTCCAGTACTCACTAATATTTAATACCGATACCGGAAGACCCGTTAAAGAAACCAGGCAGCATGTAATTACTCCCTGCCCGGCTTCCCGATTCGCTGGAAAGCCGTCCCCATGCCATCAGCAGGTGACGGGGAAGCATGGAGCCGACTTTGCGGGCAATCTGGAAGCCGGAAGGCGGGTAATGACTCACCGCCTGGCTTCTTGATTGGCTGGCATCATTACACGCTGCCCAGCTTTCTGATTGGCCGGGAAGCTGACTCCATGCTCCCTGGTGACAAGGGAGCAGTGAGTCAGCTTCCCGGCCAATCAGGAAGCCAGGCGGTGTGTAATGACTCATCGCCTGGCTTCCTGTTACCGGAAGTTCTGTTATCGGGATAAGCATTGGGAGCATTTGGGCGAGTATGAGAACTCGCCCCAAATACTCGGTATCAGCACAGATATCGATACTAGTAACGGTATCGGTGCATCCCTGATAATAATAATTTAGTGAGTTAGGTCTACCTTCTTTAAATGACCAACATCATTACTCAACAGATATTGCAAAGAACAAAGCACATGGGGCATAATTAGCCAACCAATAGCAGCCAATCAGAATTCAGTTGTCAGGTCGCTTATTGCAGTTAGCACTTTGCCCCCTTTTATTGGCAAAGCCTTTTAGAATACAGTTGTATAGTGTGTACTAGTAGTGTGCAATGCAATGCAAAACTCAATTTAATTAAAAAGAAAAAAAAAGTAAAGCATTGTAGTCATAACTGGTTGCCAACTCTTTGGATACGTAAACTGTTGTTTATTGAACTTAGCAGGATTTGATTCTATAGTCTTGATTCTATAATTATAGATTATTTTAATGTATTGCATTGTGAGGTTTTATTTTTACATTATTTTTCCACACTGTCAGCTGTATATTAAACGTTTCTAAAATTTGACAGCTGTTCAGTGAAAATATTGTTTTCTGTGATTTGAATACTGGATAGGTATGTAATGATTAAAGATGAGGAAATTGTTTAATAATTCAAGATTTGTCTGGATCGGGCCAATATAGTAATGGCATAGCTTTCTGAGCTTTTGTCCATCCTCGGGTTTGTACCAAAATGTCTTTGCTGTTGTGACATTGAGTGACAGAGCCCCCAGGCTGTCCTATAGTCTTTCCAGTTTCCCCTGTGCCTTCCTGTACTGTCCACAAACCACATTCAGGAAACTGAACACATCTTAGTGCTGCTCAGAGCATTGACTTCCACTTCTTCATAATCCCCAGACTTCTGTACATCACCAGTGCTAATCAGAGCAATACTAGATACAGTATTTTTTTTATCATCCTTTAGTATATTTTGCAGTGTATTACAGCAGTGCTAATCAGACCCTTCAT
This sequence comes from Nanorana parkeri, assembly GCF_000935625.1. Lineage (NCBI taxonomy): Eukaryota > Metazoa > Chordata > Amphibia > Anura > Dicroglossidae > Nanorana > Nanorana parkeri. Next base: position 745,862 of record NW_017306855.1, on the reverse strand, counting down.
TACTGCTAGTCACCCATAGGTCTTATTGATACTCATTACCATCCTTAGTTTATAAGCAGTTGGATATATTAATGTGCACCTGAACTGAAAGACGGGAAGATTTACTAACTTTCTATCCATCTTTCTATCCCTTTACTATCTATCTATAAAGGTAAATTGTGCCTTAGCAGTATCTTAAAAAATGTAATTTGTTTCTTGAATTCCTCCTATGAAATAGAAGTTCCTGACACATGACGGTGCTTAGGCTCTATTGTTTTGTAGTCTAGTAGCTGTATATCTGCAGTGTGAGTCTAAGGTACTGCTACCCCTGGCTGCTAGTCTCAGGAGATTTGAAATGAGAATTGGCAATGTCACTAATGTTTTGCTCGCTGTTCTGCTTGCTGGAGAGGAAGCTGTACTTGTGGGCCTGCAATGCAAACATCTTCCTGCTTCTGCTTCATTCATTCTGTGGATCTGTCACTCTTCCATCTCTCCTGTGGCTCCTTGATCTTTACCCCCACCAATCATCAGATCGGTAGTCATCAGCAGGCAGTTCGGATATGTGCTGATGCAACACACGAGTAAGCAAAACATTGGCTCCACACAGACACAGAGTAGAATAAGGCATGGTAAAGTTGGCTATACACTATAGAAATTTTGGCTTGCTCTTCATGAACTGGCTGAAATTTGCACAGTGGATTGCCTCTGTCGGCACCTTATGGCTGGCATCCCTCGATCAGCTGATCAGAGGAGCCAGTCAGAAAATCTTCAAACGAACTGAGCTGGCAGCCAAAGAGTTGTCAATTCTGTTAGGGTATTCTGACAGCGGTCGGCGGCTGCCACCAGACTGCAATGCAAGCAGCGGGAGGTTCCTCAATCAATGCTCATAAGCGTTGATTGAGGAATCCGTAATATTTTCTTTGTTCAGCCCGCGTGTATGGCCAGCTTAAGTCAGTAATCGGGTAATATCAGCCCACAGACAATACTGGTGACTTATCCTTTGCCTTCTGCTTGCCTTTTTTTGGGCACAGCTTCCACAGTACATATCCTCTTTAATTATCATCACTTATCTTGAGGTCTTTTAGTGGTTCAGGGTCTGTTAGTTATGGAATTTCAGAGCAGGAACTGCAGTGAATCTGGAACTGTTAGGAGATTCAGGGCGTTTAGGAGCATTAATGATTGTTTTAATCGTTGCATTGTGTGTGATCCATAGATACTAGGCTGTGAAAATCAGTATTATTTTTCTAGAAAAATAAATGGCCTCACCTCAAGTCATGGCTTTGTTATATGTTAGAAAAACACGCTATTCCGCACAGATTAAGCCACAATGAATAAAATATTATTGTTGCAGTGTAATTCAGACATGCAATCTCTAACATACCTTCCTGCTCTTACTGCAAGATAAAAGTTAAAGGAATAAAAGAATAGACATGTGCAATTCGTTTAATTCTGAATCCAAATTTGTGCAAATTTTTCGAGATTCGGACACATCAGAATTTCTGAATCCCAATGCATTCGAATGACACTGAATTTTCATTTCCGAATTTTGGATCCCGTCCGAATTTTGTTCAAAAACTAAATTGAATCGGACATGTGACTTTTCTGGCCAGTCAGATGTGTATTTCGGTTCGATGCCTCCAAATGGGTCTGAATCAGAATTTTTTAATTGCATTCGGGAACTCACGAATGCCATTCGGGTCTGGGAGTCTCAGGTTTAGTTTTATGTATTTATCGGTCACAATGTTGCCGCTACAAATATTGGTTCGCATTATAGAATACAACTTATATATACATAATACTAAAACTGATGCTCCAAGACCCGAATAGAGTCATAATTCCCGAATAGCATTCTAGAGTTACCGAACGCCATTCGGGTCTGGAAGCCTCAGCTTTCATATCAGTCTCAGCCTCCAAGACCCGTATTGCTTTCTGAAGCTCCTGAATGATATTCGGAAATTCAGACTCCCGAATGCCATTCGGGTCTAGAAGCTTCAGCTTTAGTATTATTATCTGTATATGGTTTTCTGTGGTATTCGCAATGAATATTCGTAAACTCATCCAAAACTAATGAAAATTCAGATTTCGCCCGAACCCGAAACCCAAGCCATATTGAATTTCGGATTAGAATCCCGAAATAACTAAATATGCGAACCAAAACCGAATTTTTCCGCAGCTTACATGTCTGTGAAAGAACAATTAATGCCGAAAAAAAATGAAATGTTTTCTTTTTGTAACAGGAAGAACTATTGGAAATAATAACACAAACCACATGAGCAATATTTCTTGCCCACCAGTAAAGTAACTGTTCTCTATTGACCAGTAATACAAAAAAAACTACAAAAAAAACTATTCTGAGAGTATGAATTTAGGTGAGACATTGCAAAACATTCTGTAGAAATAGAATACTTCAGTTTGTGACAGAAGAATTAAAAAAAATATAGATATTCACCAATATTGTGTTCATAACAATGACTTAAGTGCAGTAACTGTTATATTTTTTTCTTTAGTAGTACTCAAGTTATTGTGTTGACTGAGAGTGAAACTTCCAGAATACGATTTTTTTTGCCTTAATACATTATTGACTGAGAACACTCCAAAAATAAAATGTTGTCACTCTAAACTAATAAAGGAAGAATTTAATGTTTTGGTTTGTGTAAGAAAAACCTTGATATAGAAAGCCTGCAGTAAAGAATACACTACTATTTTCAATGCCAGATACACATTTTTCAGCACATATTCTATCTACAAAAATAAAACATTATTGATATTAGACAAAAAAAGGTCACCTTTGTTTTTTCTTCCTGAAAAATTATTCTGCGCATTACTGCACTACTATTGCATTGTAGGTGTAAGAATCCATAGCAACTAACCAATGTTATCTTTAATCTATATTTATCATAGAATCTCATGTTTAGTTTACGTATTTGTATTGAGATTGTAGTCCATCATGGGAGCGAGCTTGGAGGGGTCTCTATTTTACAACACACACAGAGACCATGGGGAACAAAAGTAGCCACCCTCCTGAAGGAAGGACAGTGCCAGCATCAATTATGAGATGATTTGAGGATCTACAGCCAAGTGATACACAAATACTGTCCAGCATTGCTAATTGTAAAGGTCCTTCAATGCATTTTTAAGATTTAACTCCTGAGTGTAGTGTAACTTTAAAGCCCAACTATGGTGTTCTCCCTACTTCCAATCACCCCCTGCCTCCCTGGAGGCCACCAACCCGCTGAATTGTGTGCTTTTTTAACTTACATTTTCCAGATGTCTTTAGGCCAGTCTTGTGATGCATAGGGTCTTCTGTGGATTCTCTCCAGTGGTAGGTGATTCTCAATAATGCACTGAGTGGTGCCAATGTGATGAGATATGCACCACTTTCTGCATGATTACATTGAGTGTGTAGGGTGCATTGGTAATGCTGCTTCAGGAGGTGGGTTCATAATGTCTTACACTCACCGGATGCCCTCTGGGTTGAAATATACTGGGTGTCCAGTGGCGTAGTGTGGGGGATTTGAAGTCCTGTATAGATTATGGTATTCTGCATTTGTGTATAATGTGCTGCTGGGATTTGTAGTCCTCTATAGATGATGATATTCTGCATTGGTGTATAATGTGCTGCTGGGATTTGTAGTCCTCTATAGATGATGGTTTTCTGCATTGGTGTATAATGTTTTGCTGAGATTTGTAGTTCTCTAAAGCTGATGGTATTATTCTGCATTGCTGTATAATGTATTGCTGGGATTTGTAGTCCTCTATAGCTGGTGGTATTCTGCATTGCTGTATAATGTATTGCTGGGATTTGTAGTCCTGTATACAGTGGCACAACTACCAGGGTCACATCAGTTGCAGCTGTGACGAGGCCCTAGCATTTCAAAACTTGGGGAGCCCTGGTAACCGCCTGATACCGGACCCCCATTCTATCAGTCTGTGGCCCTCCATGCTTCACACTGCATAGATCGTGTGTATCGCGATTGAACTATGGTTTGGTTTGTGTGTGTGTGGGGGGCTAATGAGAGACTAGGCGCCTCGTGAAATGGCTACGCCTCTGTGGGTGTCATTTAACCCTGATAACTGAGGACAACTAGTGGTGGAAAATAATTATTTGGTGGTGAGGGGAAGCACTAGAGGTGTGTATTGCAGCTACTTTTTTTAATGATCTCCAAATGGCTTCTGTTCTCTAAGAAAAGTAGCATTTTTCTGTTTCTCTGACACGGTGACCACGTTAGTTATCAAAACTGCAGCATTAGCAGTTTCAACTCCCTCATCTCAATATTAAAGAAATTGATGACATTAAAGCGGCAAGGCAAAGAACAAAGAGCAACTACTTTAAATGTTCTCCTCTGTTTCTCACTCCGAGCACAGATCTTTTTTTATTATACAAGATATTTCTTGTATATAATTTACTTTATTTCCCTGACATAAAAATAAACTTGTCTATTTCCCTAACCCCAGATTCATCAGTCAGGAGGTCTAGGGCATTCATTATATCATCCCCCTCATCTTTCTTTATTATCCAGAGAACACACAGCACCCCTTAAAACATAATTTTTAATCAATCTCATTCAAATTGAAGTGTTCCAGTCAGTCTTTTCATGAATATTCAATTTGAACCTACAAATGCTATAGTTAACCAATGCACAACGGGGTCTTTGAAACAGGAACTGGCAGAAAGGCTATTTTCCAGCTAGTTTTGCACTGTGCTCTGTCCACATATTCTCTTTATAGAATTTCGCTGGATCTCTGCATTTACTCAAGCATCCTTTTTATATGTACATTAGCTATTATGACTTTAAATCCATACCTAGTGGGTATACTTGGACACTGTGGGGATGTCGTAAAGCAATACTTTGCTTTTTTGCCTGTTGGTTAACTATTGCACTGAAACCATGCCAACGCCCTCTAAAATCAAAGCAGTCACCCTGTGGCTCCCAGCTCTTAACCATCCTCGTCAGTGGAATCTTGCTCTTCTAATGCTTTGTTAGTTGAAATGTACAAGGATAAACCCTTCACCAAATTGATATACTATTATTCTGCATTGCTTTATAATGTATTGCTGGGATTTGTAGTCCTCTATAGATGATGGCATTCTGCATTCGAGTGTAAGCTCCTCTGTACAGAGACTGATGTGACTGGCTCAGTGTTCTCTGTACAGTACTATGGTATATTGTATGTCAGAGCTATATAAATTTAAAATAATAATAGTTTGTGACTGTGGGGGGATATTAGAGTGTAAGCTCCTTTGGTGAAGACACAGTTGGGGGAGTTGGGGGGCCACTGAGATCCAGTTCCGGCACCTCCCCCTTGAGAGCAAGAAAGGGGGGCGAGAAAAAAATCTTGCACCAGGGCCCTTTGTTCCTTAGGTCCGCCACTGTCTAGAGCCTAGGAAGGACTAACTTCTATGCTGACATCCTTACAGGGCTACAGCCCAAGAAGGAAGATACAGAACAGGAAGTGGCTCAGATATTTAATAGTTCTCCCAGTATGGTTTCCCGGGCCCACTGATTGGCCATCCTGTCAGATATCCACAAAACATAATGATACCTCTCTAGCACACCCTACAAGAGCAAGCTCAAACAATGTGGCAGAGATGATACAGTCTGTGTGTAGAAATACACACCAGGCACAGTTATGCAAGCTATAGCCCACTGCTGACTACAGAATTCACAAAATACAAAAAAGAACTTAGTAAAAATACTACATCCCTACATTTATAAGGAAACTGCAGGTATTAATGCAGTGAGGCAATAGGGAAAACCCAACATCACAGGCATTCTTCCTGGAGCTTTTGTTGTGTAGTAAGATTCTCACCAGCACTGGCATATGAGGCTACAGACACGGACAATAAAATCACAGACCAATGGGCCAAAATATTAAGGGGCAATAAGGTTGCACCATGGCAAACACCGCCTGAAATATAACTGGTTATACCAATGTTTGTATTTATATATCTTTTTTAAATTGAATGATCTTTTTTTCTTTTTCTCTGACTCCTACTGTCGATAGGTGTACTGTCATGCTGTTGACGCATACCCTAAATTCTTTCTCTCCAAATATCTAAATGGATATCTATCTATTAAATGTATTCATAGATTTTGCACCAGTGGACAAGTGGATTTTTTAGAGAATGATCTAGTTTACATGTTATAACCTTTTTCCATGATTGAAAATCCACACTTTGCTGCCTGTCATACTACACATCACTGCAAGTTTTAAAAACAAAAATGCATTTTTATTGCAAATGTATCATCTCCTAATGGCTGCCTTGATGTTTCAAAGGTCTCAGCATTTAATTTACAGTCAGCTGTATGTTAATGAAATGGTCACTCAGAAGATCCAAGGACAACCAGGCCACACTTTACTATTTGAAACACTTTGGACCAGTAAAACATTTACAATTATGAGAAAAATGTGTCCATCTCTTAAGCGATTACCTATGGCATTGGTGCATCCCGTGAAACAAAAAATTGTTTCTGCAAAAATGTATTTTTCTTTTTAAACATTTTAAAATCCTCCAAGTTTCCATCATTGCCGTAACCTGTGAAAAGTTATTCTTTTGCAAAGTCATTTCAGTTTGTTTTCTGTGTGGGTCTCTCTGTTTAGTCTCCAAGGTTCAATGCCAGTTTTCTGTATTGTCTCCATTCTCCGTCGGAAGACTTTTTTTTTTTTTTCCCCAAGAAACAATATTGTCATCTGTTACACAGTCAGCCTACATGCCAAAACTGAGATGATAATAATGGTGATGGATCAAACCATAGTTGAGTTCTATGCCTTAAGTAGAGCAAAACAACCAGCATGCCAAAAAAACCTGTCTAACCGCTAAGGTTAAAAACAGAGGTTTTAGATACACGTCTTCTGCAGAATATGTGAAAGCCATACTTGCCTTGTCAAGGCACCTCTGAGGAAGTGCGGCTTTTACGTATTCTGCAGAAGACGTGCATCTAAAACCTCTATTTTTAACCTTAGCGGTTAGACAGGTTTTTTTTGCATGCTGGCTGGTGAGTGTGCTGGGAAACTTTTTGCTGTTGTACTATATAAAGCCCTTCCATGTGCACCTTGCTTGAAAGCTGGTTATGAGTTGATGAGTGTGTTTGCCATTTGTTTTGCTTGACTGATTTGGTACAGTGACACACTGGGGGTCTCAGCATCCGTTGTGATGTGCGGGGTCCCTTGTGTGTCCCTGTGCCTTTAAGGAGGTTGGGCTGCCTCCTGGCGAACCTGACCCCAATTTTATCTTTAGCTACGTGTGCTCCAAGATGGAGACTCTCATAGGTTAGAGTTAGGACCGCACTATATGGAGGTGCCTTGGCGCGGCTGTGCGGCTTTCGCATATTCTGCAGAATACGTGTATCTAAAACCTATGTTTTTAACTTTAGTGGTTAGACAGGTTTTTTTTGCATGCTGGCTGGTGAGCGTGCTGGGAAACTTTTTGGTGTATGCCTTAATTAGTACACACCTTTTCCCTGCAGTATTGTTATACGTATGAACACATTCAAGACATGTTTTCAGGCCAAAAGGAAAATGTGAATAGAAATTGTTTAAAATTTATTTAACCATATAAAACCTTATGGGTGGGAATGTTAAAGCTGACCTTTACCCCTATCTTTGAAATAACAACAAACACACCTTTAGAAATGTTTAGCAATGACAATCTACGCACAGATACTTCTAGATAATTGCTGGCTTTGTATTCTTTGCATACCTTGTTTCTCTTTTCTTACCCAGTCTTCTGGCACTGGCCATGTTCACTAAGGGCAGATTACTGGCTCGCCCTTTACTTCCTGAAACTCTGGCACATGTGACTAGGACATGTGACCATGCACATCATCTCAGGGGAGGAAAATGACTTTCCCTGAGATCTCGTGAGATTACAGATGAGATTTCCCAGCAATGCTCTGCTGATGTAACCTTCCCAGGATGCAATGCTTGGGCACATTACATCATTTGTGCCAGAACTTGACCAGGAAGTAGATGAACTCTATTTGTAAGTAAATGAAAAACAAGTTTGTTTAACTAATGAATGTAAAATGATTTTAAAACAGCATGCGGAGCTGCATGCTGCTGTGATTTCTAGTGAAAGGGGGTAAAGGTTCACTTTAATAAAAATCCAATGCAAAACACCTAAAGATTTATTACGTAAAATATAGGCATAGGGGATTTTGAGGTGCTTTGATACTAAAATTGCCTAGCATGTTAGAAGAATATTGTGGCCAACAGATTTTAGTACTTTAAATCACTGGTTTGTTGTTAAGGTTTATATAAATCCTAACAATGAACATCTCTTCTTTTCAGCTAAGTGCAAAATAAGCCTGTTGATTTAGGCCAGGGGTGCCCATTAGGTAGATCATGATCTACCAGTAGCTCTCAAAGCTGATGCTGGTAGATCACGAAGGGTGTGAATGGTGGCCTCTTATTCCATTTTGGTATATTTATTTAGCTGTGCACACGATTACCTATTAGCCTGAGTCTGCTGAGCCAAGCTCCCTGACACCTTTCTGGTGGATACTGGTGGTTGAAGTGCTATGTATTACATCAAAGAATATTAGTTTACACAGCCTGTTGCACTGCACTGTTTGCAAAATACAGCAAGGTGAGCCAGGATTGAGAGCGGGGAGAGACAGTCAGGAGAGAGAGCAAGGAGAGACAGCCAGGAGAGAGAGGAGAGACAGCCAGGAGAGAGAAGAGACAGTCAGGGGAGAGAGCAAGTAGAGACAGCCAGGGGAGAGAGAGAGTAGAGACAGCCAGGTGAGAGAGCAAGGAGAGACAGCCAGTAAAGAGGAGAGACAGCCAGGGGAGAGAGCAATGAGAGACAGCCAAGAGAGCAAAGAGAGACAGCCAGGAGAGAAAACAAGGAATGACAGCCAGGAGAGAGAGAGCGAGCAAAGACAGCCAGGAGGATGAGCAAGGAGAGACAGCCAGGAGAGAGAGAGAGTGAGGGAGTTTTTTTTCGTTGGTAGATCTCATGTAGCTCGTCATTTGAAAAGTAGATCTCAACACGAAAATTGTGGGCACCCCTGATTTAGGCTGTTTGCCCACCCGAACCTTTGGCTGTGTCTGCAGCTGGGAGTGACTCATGGCTACCACCAGGAGATCCCGGTGATGTCAGTGACCATATATGGTCATTACCATATTTGGTTAGTGACATGAGCCAGGCTCTGTTCTGTCAGTTGGGATGAGAGTCCAGCCGGTGTAGCATTGTCATGTGCAGGTAGTCATGTTTTTGTCAATGGGTCATCTGGGAGTCATTCACTGTGCCTAGCCCAATACCTGATCTTCCGGTATCAGGCCGGGAAGCCGACTCTATGGTAACAAGTAACAAGGGAGCAATGAGCCGTCTTCCCAGCCAATCAGGAAGCCGGGCAGCATGTAATGACTGGCCACCTAGCTTCCTGATTGGTCAGGTATCTGGCCAATGAGGAAGCCAGATGGCAAGTCATTACATGCCCCCCGGGAGGCGGCTCAATGCTCTCTCATCACCAGGTGATGAGGGAATATGAAGCCGGCTTTCTGGCCAATCAGGAAGCCAGGCGCAGTGTAATGACGCATTGCCTTCCTGATTCTGGCCAATCAGGAAGCTTGGCAACGAGTCATTAAACGGCGCCCCGCTTCCTGATTGGCCAGAAAGCCGGCTCCATGCGAGGCATGAAGACAGCTTCCCTGCTAATCAGCAAGTTAGTCGGGAAGCCAGGTGGCGAGTCTTTACATGCCTTCCGTCTTCCCGGCTAATCAGAAAGCCAGATGGCGAGTCATTACACGCCGTCTGGCTTTCTTAATGGGACTTCCGGTATTGTAATTCGATATCGGCAAGTACTGAAAAAAGAATATCGATACACATACTCCATACCGAAAAACTGGTATCGGTGGATGCTTAATTGCTACCATGTACTCATTAAGGAGATCTTCCTTAGCTTTTCATTCTGTATGACAACTGAGAAATATTCCCAATAACAACAAAAAACAGCCTTAAAATAATGTCAGAGGTTCTAACCCTTTCACCCTCTATTAAGACACAATAATACTGTGCAAACAGCTATGCAAAGCACCCACAAGGTTAAATCATAACTTTAGGGTGCATTATGTTGTGCCTTAAAGTGTGTAACAATAAGGCAGCCAATTTATCTTCATTGGGCTGCCAACACACCTAAAACCAGACCTGACCCTTTTATGGTAAAGTAGCACACCACAATGCATACAAGTCTGTTGCCTTACTGCATTGTGGTGACATTAAAAATGAATAGGACCACAACACACTAGTGTGTGCATAATGCAAAGGTGTGAAGCCGGACTTAGTGAATTCAGAAGACTGAAAGTTGAATTCTGCCTTATTATAGGTTATTGCACTTTGTACATTATCTCTCCAGCTTACAGATCAATCCATACAGGGTTAACCAAGTTGTTTTTTAATAAGTAGACTGGCCCAATGTCATCATACATGCGGAGTGAACTACTAGATCTGTAATTGGAATTCTTACTGGATTTGATTGACCAGGTGTGAAAATGTGTCTGTCTGAATTAAAAAGAGCATGTCTGAAATGAAAGCAATCACCTTGGCATGCAGCCATCCAAATTGACCAGCATAAGGTCAGAAATGTGCAAGCATTAGCCGAACACTGCAAGGAAATTAAAGAGATCCTGTGAGGACAAAAAATACGGGAGATGCTATTGCTGACTCGTTATACAAGAAAATGCATAGTGGTGTTGTAGACATGTTCTTGTTTTATGGATAGGTGGACTAGAAAAAGGCAGTTTTAAAAATGTTTTATTATATTTTAGGTAAATAAGAAATATTGCAGATGAAAATATAACCTTTCACAGACAACCAGCAGGTGGAGCTGTAAAATGGTTATTACATGTTATCCTGTTTCTCTTGACCCTTTCCCTTACAGTGTATTTCCACTTCTGCAGCCAAATTGGGATAAAACCGATTTTATATTTGTTGCGTGTTTCTCATTCACATAGCATAACTTGAAAAAAAATTATTGCTGCTTGCAAAAGCAATGCTCAAATCTGTAAAAAAAAAGCTGTTCTTTATGCTGAGTTTCTATCTAGAATGGAAGGGGGTGGGGGTGGGGGGAGGGTAAACATAATTATGTAAACATAATTAATGAAGTCTATTCTAGATTTGAACACTGTCCTAACTAAGGGTTAAAGATCTAGTAAGTTAATTGAGGGGGAGGAGGGAGCTTTGTCTGTCCCAAGTCTTTCTGTTAGGATAGAGTTTCCTGTTACTGAAATTAAGCTTAGAAAGGCAAAGAGATATCTACTGTAAAAGTTAAGAAATATTTTTTAAAATGATTTTTTCAGCATGCTTAGGAACACACAACAAACACATAGAGGGCATTTCTCAATTTTGACTGCAAAAAAGGAAATACAGTTTAACCCTGTTTTATGGACCTCAATAGCTCAAGATTAACATTGAGAACAGAAGTGACTCCTCCCCCTTCTTCCCAAAGCCCTAGTTAGAGACGTTATGCTGGAATGGAAGCAAATTTTGTTATTTTCTCTCTTTCAAAAGCTTAGTGATCCTTTGTGTCCATATGTATTAAAGTGCAGTTATCAGAGTGCCCCTCTCCCCCGCTCTTAGCATCCCCTCCCAGTCTTTTACCCAAATGTCCCCAATCCACACACTGCAAGGGTTAATGGGTATCAATGGGGGGAGAGGAGATAAAGGAAATGCTTTATCCTATCTCAGCCCAGGCACATTCACTGGACTGGAGCTCAAGGCCTTTTTTTTAGTAATAAAAAGGTAGTTTTATTGAAAGATAAAAATCGTTGCTGTGTAATGTTTATGTTCCCCCTGAAGACTTGTAACCTTACAAAGAGGTCCACTTTAACTCCTGTCTCGCATACTTACTGTAGGTCAATGACCCACTAGGTTAGGGGTGGGCAACTCTTGCCCTCCAAATGTTGTGGAACTGCAAGTCCAATGAGGCATTGCAAGACTGACAGTTACAGGCATGACTCCCAGAGGCAGAGGCATTTTGGGATTTGTAGTTAAAGCAGGGCAAGAGGGCCAGAGTTGCCCACCCCTTTATTAGGTAGTTAAGCCATGATCATGATGACACATTTAGGCACGCAACAAGTCTACAAATCAAAAGTTAATAACATTTGACAGAGGCTAGGTTTTTCCGTGTTGGAAAAAATTACCAACAGGGATCAAGCCACCTCTGCCGCCGATTGCAGCTGTAGATAGTCCTGGTGCTCTTTGCTCTAAGTAATGTATAATTCCTTCACTCCAGATGGGGTAAAGGGACACTCACTGCTTTTTTGAATGTATGTTTCTCAACACAACAAAGCAGACCCTTCCTCCAGTTGTTTCAAGTGTGACACTACACTTTGTCCAGGTAGTTTGGGTTCTTTAAAAACAAGTCAGCAATGGAAGCTCTCAACGTTTCTATCACCCCAGGCTCCCTTTAGAGTGTCTAGCTCTCTTTATAATCTTATATTGTAAATCTCATAAAGGCAAAGTTAGTTTCGAGTTACTTCTGATAAACTTAGATTTCTCATACTACAATGACAGTTTCAGTTCAACAGTCTCTGCAGAAACCGTGCCATAAGAAATTACTTTTAGATGTTTCTGGATTGCTGGATCATAACACTGAGTGCAGTTTGATGACTACAGTTTTAACCTGCTGAAGAAGTATTGAGTGGTTTAACGAAAGTGGCATTTAGGTATTTAGCAGGTTATATGACTGTGAAAAGCCATCTGGATTTCCTGCAGGCTTAAGGATCTCATTTTAAAGGAAAAACATTAAGAAGGGGAGATGGTTTTGTTTTGTATAGAGATTCTTTATCACGCACCATCTTATCATTTATTAAATTAATAAAAAAAGAAATTCATAGATGCCTCCCATGGGTTCCCTTTCTTTTTTCTTTTTTTTTTGCTCTTTTATTTCCTTTCTTAAATTTTCTTTCTCTTTTATATTTTCTCTTTTCTTTCCTTTCCGTCTTCCTTTTTCTTTCACTTTCCTTTTATCCTTCCGTCCCTTTTCTTCCTATTTTGATTTTCTTCTTTTTTTCTTTCCTTTCTGTTTCCTTTCCTCCTTCTTTTCCCACTTTCTTTCTTTTACATTTTACTTCCTTTCGTTCCATTTCTCATTTCCTTTCTTTCTATTTTCATTCCTTTCCTCCATTCTCTTTTACATTTTTTCTTCCTTTACTTTCCTTATCTCATTTCCTTCCTTTCCATTCCTTTCTAACACAGGCGTGCGCATAGGGTGTGCCGGGTTTGCCTGGGTACACCCTAATCATCCCAAAACCGCAACAGCAGGTACTGTGTTCTCTGTGGCTGGCTCAGTGCAGCCATTTACATTCCTCACATAACAGCTGCAGTCCTCAGTGCCTGGGAAGCTGCAAGGGAGCGTGGCTGCAGCTTCACATTCAGTCAGGAAGCCAGCGGGGTGAATGACGCTCCCTGCTTCATTTACCCCTGCTAGAAGAGGTAAGGGACAGTTGAAGAGATGGGAATTTGGGATGCCTCAGTTCTGTGTACTGCATGTATTTATGTATGTATGTTATATATACATATATATTTCTTAATAATACTTAACTCTTTTATTTAATTTCCTTCTTTCCTTTCCTCCATTAATTTCCTTCTTACCTTTTCCTCTTTTCTTTCATTTCTTTCATGCCTCTAGGCCTATAGGATAAGTAGACAAGGATAAATAGACAAGGCAAATCTTCCCAGTGCAGACACAGACTGTACTAAAAACCGGATGGGGTATCTAACCCTTCCCTACTGTTCCCAAAAGTAAAATAAAACGTTTTAGCTATACTTACACTTTAATAGCTCACCTACATACCAATGTTTTAGAGAGGTGTAAGTCTCCTTATCAAGGCAATGTTGTGACATGGGTCCACTTTAAGTTGGGGCAAAACTACATCAAGCAACAAGGCAAAGCTCACAAAATGAAAATATATTTATTTTACAGTGACTAACCATGTTACCTTAATCATATCAAATAAATCACAATGTTTACTGCTATTCGGCTCCCACCTAATTAATGTATGATACTAGTTCCTGACAAATATCTGCCGTATTATTTATGCAGACATGATCCTAATAGACGTGGAAAAAATTGATGACTATAAAAATGAGACCTGATCTGAATCTGTAAATATCCTTTAAAAGTACCTAGAGTGTTCCAGTGCGTATGCCCAAGTCAATGGGAGGGCACTATAAATCCCAATATTATGTGCGATGTCTATTGATCTGCAAGGCAGGCCAGACAACACAAAAATGTAAACAGTGCAGACTATGTAGTCCGAGGTTGGCCACTCATTTTACAGTCTGATGGTCCAATGCCAATCTGCAGCTTCTAAAGCAAGTAAATTACTTTCTCATATTGACCATTTCTCTGCAATGGCCATTTTTTTGCACACATGATAAAAAGCAAATTTTAGGCCTGAAAATTACTTACCCCCCCCCCCCCCCAAATGATATACTTTGTGAGAACAAAGGCCCTGGAGAATAAAATGGTGGCAGTTGCAATTTTTTATGTGACACGATATTATACATCCAAATAATTTATCAAACCCAAATTTTCAGTGAAAAATCTACTCAAATTAATTTTAGTGCACACAACACAATATAACACCCGATTTTTTGGCAAAATATAAAAGATAAGAATGTGTTGAGTAGATATATTCCAAACATGTCAAGCTTAAAAATTGTGTGTGCCCCTGAAACGTCAAAAAACTTTGGTCAGGGGTGTACCTAGATTTTTCATTAGCTGAGGTCAGAGGGTAGGGGGGTAGGATTAATGTGCTGGTGATGCACGTTAAGGGGGGAGTGTATGTGGTGCACATTACTTCTGGCTCTAGCCGGCATCCCGCCCAGGCAGATCATCGACACGCACGTTACGTTTGAACATGAGGGCTGTAAATATTTGGGGAATTTTTTAAAATTCCTCTTATTAACCATTTCACTTTTTTGTTATTTAAAGTAAAATTAAACTCTTGTTTTTTTTTTGTTTATTCTTTGCATAAATCTACTGCTAGCAAGGAAGGAAAAAGATGATCGGATCAAGAGGCATCATTTAAGGTAAGTCCCTAAAGCAGCATTGGGGGGAGGAAAGGATTTCATATGGATGCTGTACAGCCATGGTGTTGGTATATCATTGTATATTACAGAGAATGCTTCAGAAGAGAAAGACTTCCCTGGCCAGGTTGGTTGATAGCAGGGAATTACAGTTGTAGCTCCTTGTCTGAGTCCTGGAAAGAAGTCATAAGGTGATTCAGTTCACCATCATTGGCCAATAACTGCAACAGCAGTTTGGGTGGCACGCAGCTTTTCAGTGAAGACCTTTACTTTGCCCTCCAAGAGTTCTCCTGTAGACTGTGGCAACCCTTCTCATAAGTCATTTCCTAGCCGTTCTCTTCTCCAGCACATATGATCGCCAGTGTCCCTTGCAGCTGCATTTCTCTTGTCTCTTGCCAGATTCTGATCAGCCGCGTACTCTGTACGTTTTACTGTATCTCGTTAAGTTTGTGGCTTTCTCTCTAGGTCACCTTGCTCCTCTACTGAACATCCAGAAATGTCCTTTACAGGCTCATTTTTAATTATTTCATCAGCCATTTCCATATGATCAAACTGTTTGTCCCTCCAAAGACGCCTTTCTCATAAAATGTTCCCTGCTGTGAATACTGAGCAGCGATCGCCAGTCTAGTCTTAAAGTCAAATTGCACTAAGCTGGCTCCGATGAAAACATAAATCATGTATGATGCAACGCTAAAAATATGTTTTATTACAAGAAATTGATGACGTTACTATTCAGCTTCTCATATTTTAAGAGGACTCCTCTGGTGAAAATCATTTTTCCATATCCTTTTTCTTGCTCTGCTGCTATGGATTGATGCAGCAAATAGTTCCTTATTCACGGAAACTGGCACTCATGGAGGAGTTGGAAGGGTAATAATGGCATTCATTCGAGCAAATGGCAGGCTTGGCTCTTTAAATATATATCTACATTTAAAACTTTTTTTTACATAAAAGAGGGAACAGTTAAAACCCTTATCAGTTTTTTTGCCCATCTGTTTCCTTTTTGGGGAGATTTAGCTTCACTTTCTCTAGATACGACAGGAAATGAGAGGATATCTCTAAAGTGAGGGAATCCTCTTGTAGTGTTCCATGCAACAAATGTCCTCATTGGAATATTTCTCTTTACATCTGCACTGGTGACAACATTTTCTCTTACTTTCAGTGAAAGTGACCAGAATAACCAGGATTACTAGAGAGGGTGAATTTCCTAAGATAGGGACAAAGATAGCAAGAAAGACTTGGCAGGGTTGCTAACCCTTCCTACTTTAAAAGTAAAGAAAGTTCTGGCTTTAAATACACTTTAGGGCTGATGTCAGTAGGTTAATTGGCTCCTGTTTAAATCAGCCCTGTATATATGTGAGATAGGGACCTTAGATTGTAAGCTCATTGACAGCAGGGACTGATGTGAATGTGCACTATGTAAAGTGCTGCGTAAATTGTCGGTGCTATATAAATACCTGTAATAAATAAATAAATGTATGAAGGCTGCTTACATGGAATTACAACATGCATTACAGCTACTAGATGGCACCAAGGTGCATAGGAAATTCTCTTGAGCAACATAAAGGTCCAAGCCACTGAGCCACAGTGCCTGACATAGCACAATGGCTTAATGGTTAGCACTTCTGCGTTGCAGCACTGGGGGTCCCCAGTTCGACTTCGAGTCTGGATGCAATCTGCAAGGAGTTTGCATGTTCTCCCTGTGCTTGTGTGGGTTTCCTCCTACATTCCAGAGGTGTGCTGCAAGGTTCATTGGCCCTGTATGTATGCTTGTGAGTTAGGGACCTTAGATTATAAGCTCCTTGAGGGCAGGGACTGATATGAATGTACAATATATAAATTATTGGTGTTATATAAATACCTCTATTAAATAAATTACCTTTTTACAAAATATTAGCAGCTAGATCTGTACACTAAGCAGATATTAAAACACTATCGTACTCAATGATGGATCTGCTAATATATTTTTAACACCATAAGTCCCTTAGGGCCCATGTGGAGCTTCAAGCTGGTTTAGCTATTCCATACAAGTCTATGGGGATGTAAAACCCACTTGAAACAGGTCAGAAGGAGCTCAGCTGCAGGTCAAATGCACCTTGTCAATAAATTCTGAAAGATCTCAGAAGTTACATAGTATTTGAGGTTGAATAAAGACACAGGTCCATCAAGTCCAGCCTATTGCGTGTATGCATTTATGTTTGATCAGATGTGTGAGTGTGTATGAGTCCATGTGTGATTTTGCTCTTAGGAGTACTCGTATCCCTTTATGTTACGGTCTCCCAGGAACTCGTCCAAGAGTTTCTTGAATGATTCCACACTCTTAGCTGAAATCACTTCCTGCGGCAGAGAGTTTCAGACCCTAACCGCTCTAACTTTGAAGAACCCCTTGTGCCCCGTGTGTAGAAATTTTTTTTCTACCAATTTGTGGTGGTGCCCTCTGGTCTTTGTTACGGAGCTAACCGTAAATGTTACAACGTCTAAATCCGTGTCTATTACCCTCCCAATTTTCGTATCATCAGCAAACACTGAGACACGGCTATTCACTCTCTCCCCGATATCATTAATAAACAGGTTAAAAAGCATGGGGCCCAGCACAGAACCCTGGGGCACGCCACTCATGACTTCAGCCCAGTCTGAAAAGGTGCCGTTAAGAAGTGTTCCCAAAATGATATCAAAGTAGGCTGCATTTATATCCCAAGGTTTGTTGACACTGGCCCGCAAATCTTTCTTGATTAGAGCATCCTGTGACCCGTGGCACTGCAGGACTGGATAAGGAAAAGAATGGAAACAGTCTCAGCCAATCAGCCAATCATGTGCTACAGCATTCCACAGTGCTGTCAATTTCTGATCCAATACACGCTTAAAAGAGAACTTTGGGTCAGTGTTTTTCCCCATAGTTCTCTCAGGGGTCACGGGAGGACATATACTAACCTCCTACCGTGACCCAAAGGTAAGTATAAATGTCCAGGGACCTGTAGCACACCTTACCGGACTTCCCATATGAAAATATGGGTGCTCGCAATGACTACGGATGGCGCCGTATCAAGTAAAATCGTTGTGTATAGATGTCACCAGCACTCCAAATATGACAAATCACGTCAAAGTTTTAGTGAACCTTCATTTTTATTTTTTGAAGTCATTTAAAGTGGAATCCAGATTCCACTTTGAGTGACTTTAAAAAATAAAAATGAAGGTTCACTAAAACTTTGACGTATTTTGTCATATTTGGAGTACCAAAGGTAAGTTTATCACGAGCTACAGACAGCCGCATCCGGGACGGATCCCAGCAATGCTGTCGAGATCCACCCAGCTGGCTGATTGACAGCGTGTTCTGCCTATCTAGATGCTGAGCCAGCTGTGCCTGCTGCCTCCCCCATCCGCTCCCCCAGTCAGCGCTGGAGGATCGGAGCGGGGAGGGGGGGAATCCCTGTGGGGAGCGGTGACTGACAGTCACTGTTCTCTGTAGGGAAGTGATCAGGAAGTGAGCGAACACATACCATCGCTTGCTCACTTCCTGATCTATTGAGCTGACATGTGACAGTTTCATTGTCACACGTCGGCTCAAACTATGAGTATGAGTGATTTTCAGAGAGCAGGGGGATGACACATCAGTGTACTGTGCTCCTCACTGCCTAATCAGCTGGCTGGGGCAGGCTGTGACTAAGCTTACATTTGTAACTGCAGTGGGAAAAAGTGAGGTCATTACCCTGGCTGTGCTGTGTAGCAGGAGTCTTTGATTTAAATAAGTGGATTAATGGAAATTAATATCTTGGCAGATAAGCCATAGGTATATTTTAATACTGAACTCCGGAAAAAACAGATATTGTCTAAATATAAGAGCCATGTGTGTTCTTTTTTGAATCTTGGTGAGCTTCTGTCCTCTTCACCCTACTCCTGGTGTGTTTATAAGCTGAACGGTAAAAAATATCATAAAGTGGGACTGGAATTATGCTATGAAATTGTAAAGACAAACCCCCTCTCCCTCCGTTATTGTAATTAAGAAAGCAGACCACAGATGAGAAGCTTGTAATTTGGCAGCCAACAGACCCACAGTGCTCCGACTCTGTTTACTAGAGTTTCCCCGAGCCGGCACAGTTGCAATGTTTGCTCGTTGATTGGTTTGTTTCACTTGTTCTCTGGAATTGTTCTTTGGCATCCCACGTTGGAATCCTTATTACACATAGAACATCTGCTACCCTCTGATGGAGTCTAAAGCTGAAGATGAGATGCGATGAAAAAGATTTACTCTTGCAGTGGGTTCCCCCTCCTCACTGCAAAGGCATTACTGCTTGTTTTACCTAGGGGATGGTGAATAAGGTAATAAACTGGCAGTTGACACTCTTTGTATTGGGTTTAGAGAGATTGTTATCTTGCTCAGCCCTGGCGAAGTAACAGTGCCAATGTCAATGCTCCTCACAACCACTAATATAGTTACCTCTGTAGTGCCCCCCCCCCCTTCCTCTGTCACAACCGCCATCAATATACAGACATTGGGGAGGTCTACATCATTTGACAGTTCTTTAATCCTAGCAAATGGCCACTGGGTCCAAACACTGCATCATGGCCATTAGGTCCAAACCCTGCATCATGGCCACTAGGCTAAAACACTGCATCGTCACCACTAGGTCCAAACACTGCATCATGGCCACAAGGTCCAAGCACTGCATCATGGCCACTAGGTCCACACACTGCATCATGACCACTAGGTCCAAGCACTGCATCATGGCCACTAGGTCTGAGCACTGCATCATGGCCACTAGGTCCAAGTACTGCATCATGGCCACTAGGTCCAAATACTGCATCATGGTCACTGGGTCCAATGGCCACTAGGTCCAAACAACTGCCATCAACATACTGGCATTGGCAAGGTAACATCACCCTCTAAGCCTAGCGACTGGCCACTAGGTCAAAGCACTGCATCATAACCACTAGGTCCAAACACTGCATCATGGCCACTAGGTCCCAGCACTGCATCGTGGTCACTAGTTCCAAGCAATAAGCAATTATGGCCATAAGGTGCAAGCACAACATCATGGCCATAAGGTCCAAGCACAACATCATGGCCATAAGGTCCAAGCACAACATCATGGCCACTAGGTCCAAGCACTGCATCTTGGCTGCTAGGTCCAAGCACTGCATCTTGGCCACTACAGCCAAGCACTCCATCAAATGTTACCCCATACAAAGGTTAGGTTGTATTTTAAAGGGCTCAGATAAAATGTATGTAAAGTAAAAACTTTTTTTAGTCTTGAATAGAGTAAGAAAGGGTTAGATCCTCTGTAGGTTTTTTGCTGTTTCCCTGATGGGGAGATTAATCCATCTAATGTATTCATTCAATTTATTCATATTTGTCCTGGTGACCATTATCAATGGGACTGAAAGTGATAGGAAATCCACACGTTTCCAATTGCCACCAAAATAGGGGGAAAACACAACTATCTAGGAGGGGTCTCTCCTTACTTTAGTGAGATTTCCTCTCACTTCATGCTTTGTGTCCAGGACAGGAATTAAAGAGAAATCTTCCCCATGGGCATAGGCATCTTTCCATAGGCAGGTAAAATATCCCAATAGGGTTTTTAACCCTTCCAACGCTATCTAAAGTAAAAAGTTATGGCTGGAGATACACTCCAAATGACAACAGTGCTTTTACTACAATCCCTTCCCCTACCTGTGTTTAGCCCACCTAGCGAAATACTTACCTCCCGCCCTGTTCCAGCGATCTTCATTGTATGGGCCGGCCCGATACTGCTTAAACTTTTAAAGAAAAGTTGCTCCACTTCTTAATGTGCATGCATGCACTATTCATTCCTTTGGGCGAGCCTTACTTATGGAGTCCTTCAGCTGTCCAGTGGAGTATGGCTCACCCATAGGGATACTTGGGCCCTGGCTTTTATTCGTAGTAACAGGACAACTGTTCCAAAGGTACCCTTCTCGATCGTACAGCACAGGACACATTCGGAGACGGTGGTATCGTCAGGTGACTGGACACTGGCCAGAGCTGTTGGAAGCTATGTAACCCCTCCCACCACACCAGGTCCCCAGTTTTTTGCTAGTGTGCTTAGGTGATGGACATGTTTCTTTCTCTCTCTTAGAGAATGTGTTACCTTTTGTTGTCTTCAATCAAGTCTTTTGAATGTATAAGGACACTACAAAGATGCATTTTCCAGACACCCTTACTAGAGTAAGCCTGAAAAATAATCTTTCTACTCAGATGGGTGTTAGACTCAAACGCAACTCAAATGCAGCATTGCGGATTGAATTTAAGATGCTTTGAGACATATGTGAGATGTGTTCACACTAACTTATGACAAGGGATAAAATTAAAAATATATGTAATTGTACATTGCTACATGCTTCAATTGAGAATGTAAACCCTGCAGGCTCAAAAACATTTGTTTTTACAAATTCATTTTCACAAGCAAAGCAATGCGTGTTAGAAGCAGTGTAGGTCTTTCCTTTAAAGAAATTCCAAAGAAAGTCAAGGTGTTAGTGAGTACAGTTTAAACTGGAGGAAACTGACATACAAGGCGTCTATCAGGCCCAAAGATTCTGACTCAGGATCAGATAACAAGATTCTGAGATTCCACACAAATGTTTTTGCTGTTGTATCTGCAAAAGGTAGATATTTTGATGAGGTTTCAGTTTTGCAAGCCAAACGATTTTATTTTTACCTCCAAATCCTTATTTGTTTTGTGCTGTGATTTCAGAGTTCTTCAAGACATTGACCTTTCAATAAAAGCTGTAAAATTGAGGTTTTCTAAAGATTTTGACTGGTAAAATATATTTACATTGTGAGGGGGAGAGGCTTAACTGGTATTGACAGTGGTAAATTATGCATTTTTTTCAGCAAGGCAGCAAACGATAATATTCAAGTCTAGCTAACAGATGTGGACTTAGGAATTGGGTCTTTGTCCCACCAAAACCTCTTCAAAGCATTCAGGCTCCAGGACCCAGAATAGAACCTACGATCTAAGAACATAACAGACACAAACCCTGGAGTCCCTTACCATGTGTAGGTGAGAAACCTAGGTCATATATAGTGAGAGTTTGCTTTAAGTGGAGCACCTTTATTGTGCCAGCCCACCACTCACCAGAGTGTTTTTATGGTGTCCTGCCCATGTGTATTTATCAAACTGTGTAGTAAAATATGCAGCATTTTCCCTGGCAGGGATACGTTCACACTTTAAAAAAAACATCATATGCATCCTCCTGGCTCTGAGAACAGTTTCTTCCCCCACTTAGGTTACATGTGCCACTGGAACTGGCCTTTCTGTTAGGGCAGCAGACCTGGACATTCCCGCCCTCTGTGTGTCCCACTTACGAATTCCTCTATTCCGTCATGCAGGAGTAGGGGCTGAAACTGCAACTCTGGCTTATACATCCCCTCCCTCCCTCCCCATACACATATAGGGTTAGTGCTTTAATCGCTGCCTGAGCAGCACTGGTCTACACACATAAAAAAAAATGCATTCATATTTTTTTTCTAAAATATCCAGGGGTGTTATATTATGCTGCAATTATTAAATACTACTTAATGGAGTTCTTCTTTAAATGTAAAACCTGCACTTGTAGAGATAACAGCCCACATATAGGCACATTAAGCCGAATGAAATTACAAAGAAACCCCGGGGAAATATTGTCCTTTTAATACTGTACGTTAGTGTGTGTTTCCAGAGTAATCCTTATTTTTAACAGAACAAGCTTAGCGTGGCTGTGTGTCCACGTAGCTGAATGTGGTGGTTGATCAGTCGTATTCCAGCTCAACGGCGAAGAGAAAGTTGTTTAAATTATGCTATTTTATTCCGCTGTGCTTTCTTGCATATAAATAAAAAAAAGATCGGTTTTATGATGTTGCTGAAATTTTCAAGCTCATATCTCCCAGAAAAGACATGTTGACTGTTTGTACCGAGAGGAAAGTCTGTACTTTACCCATTCAAGACATGTCCTCTTATTATGCTGTGTGTGTGTGTGTGTGTCCTTACAGGTACTCTAACATGTATTTGCTTCCCCATCAGTGTCTGCATAATTAGTTACAGTAAATGTGTTGGGCTTTTATCTGGCTCGTTAGTGAAACATCTGCAATTAGTAAGCGGAGGGTCTGACGGCTGCCCTTATTTTTCACTCTTAATGAGTATTTTAATTTAACAAACGAGGTTCAGTGTCAGTTGCCTGCCCACAAGGATGAGAGACTCGTTGGGATGTTGGGAAAGGATCCCTGAAGGACAGGAGAAGGGAATGAGCGGATGATGTTGGGGTGCAAAAAAGCAAGAGAGAGGTAGAGAGAGAGGAAGAGGGAGAGAAAGAGAGAGAGATACAGAGGGTGAGATAAAGAGAGGGAGGAGAGAGAAAAAAAAAGAGGGATGGAGGAAGAGAGAGGGAGAGCGAGGAGGGAGAGATAGAGAGAGAGGAAGAGAAAGAGAGGGGAGAGAGTAAGGAAGAGATACGGGGGGAGAGAAATAGAGAGAGAGGAAGAGAAAGACAGGGGAGAGAATGAGGAAGAGGGGGGGTTGGGAGATAGCGAGAGAGGAAGAGAAAGAGAAGGGAAAGAGATAGAGAGAGGAAGAGAAAGAGTGGGGAGAGAGTGATGAAGAGAGAGAGCGGGAGAGAGTGAGAAAGAGAGAGATGGGGGGAGAGAGATAAAGAGAGAGAGGGGAGAGAAAGAGGAAGAGAGAGAATAAAGAGATACAGAGAGAGAGAGACATAGAGAGAGAGAGAGAGAGAAAAAGAGATAGAGAGGGAGAAAAGCAAAATATATAAATAGAGAGAAGTAGAGAGGAAGAGAGAGAGGTGATGAGAGACTAATAGAGGGGGAGAGAATGATAGTGAGGGAGAGAGGGGGGAAGAGAGAAGGGACTAGGTTAGAAAGAGAGAAACAGAAAGAAAACAGGTAAAGAGAAAGGGGGTATAGGTTGTGTGGGTCTGCAATGAAGGACCGGAATACAGGAATGCTATTTATTGACTATGGAACAGGAGAACACATTTTACACATTTTAGGCTGCTCCTGATGCTTTCTCATAGAGCAAAAGGCACAAGAGCATGTGCTCTGTGATATATTCAATGAAGAGCATTCCAGTATCCTGGGAGTGCCATCATCCTCTTTTCACATATTCTTTAATTACAGGTATTTATAAAGCACAAGAATTTACGCAGTCTTTTTACATACATTCACATCAGTCCCTGGCCTCAAGGAGCTTACAATTTAGGGTCCCTATCTCACATATATAAATAGACATGTTTTCTTTGTTTTGGGTGCACAAAAGAAAACAGCAATGTGAACCAAGAAAAGTGCATGTGAAACACCTACAAAAAATGTGCACTGGTGGGTGTCAAAATAGCCGTTCACCCAAAGAGAAATAGTCAGAGCACTCAGCTCAGGTCCACCTAGCTGAAGACACACGGACCCCACACCTCACGGTCAGCCAAAGCCGACCACCTAGTAATAGGTTGAGGGCTCTCCTGAAGGGAGACCCCCTGATTAAGGGGTGCAAGGAAGCTGATGGCCACACATTCTCCCACTGGCTTCAGGGTAGGCCCTAAGACTCACACCCATCATCCCTGCAGAGTAAAAAAATCAACACGCATAAAAAGTGAAAGGTGCACAGAGAGTGAGAGAAATAATAGGTTCCAATGTGCAAGCCAAAGACCAGGTCATGCAGCCTGGTATACAAATTGTCCTGGCCCAAGAGACGTTATGACCAGGGGTGTATTTTGGTTTTGTGCTGTCCTAGGCAAGACTAAACTCGGGCGCCCCCACTGATCTAAATTTGCCCCACCCCTTCCTGTTTAAGACATTTTGCGTAACCTGTCAGTCGCTGGGCACATTGCTCACGCGGTATCCAGCTTCTGACAGGTTGTCTATTAGCATAGTGGGGAAGCCTGCTGCACATTTTGCTCATCCTTTCAGGATCTGGATACAGCGAGTGCCTGTTTAAAGAGTAACAGACATGGGCTGTATCACTTCTGCCAGCGTCAGAGAGAGGAAGCTGAGCTCGTCCATGGAGTCAAGTAAGGATAATTTATTAATTTCTTTTTTGTCTTAATGGCAGGTGAGGCTCTGCCTCACTGGTTCAAGGGGGGCGTTTTTTGCTGCCCCCATGGAAAGTGCTGCCCAAGTCAAACGCCTAGTTTGCTTTGCAGTAGATGTGCCTCTGGTTATGACATACAGTGGGGTCCCAAACCTATAATGTTACTCCGGCACCCAGCACCGCAGGTTCTCTGCCTTCCCAGGCAGAATCATTCAAATCAGGAGGAATTGGGGCCCTCAGAACTTATGCACTAGGGAAGTATTACTGACACCTACCTCACCTTGTGGACATTTCAGTTTCCATCCCATGGCAGGGATCCATCAGGATCCTCATCATACCAGGTAGAATACTCTGCAGCCAAAAGGCCAGAACAGAAGCACATTCATATATAAAAAAAGAGGAAAGAGGTCTTCAGAAATACTGATCAGCTGTTGCAGACATTATTTGTTCTATACAAGGAGTACCAGTAAGTTTTGATCCATGGACGATGTTGTTTCACTGTACGGGCGAGACAGTTGGTCGCTACAACCCTTCTATCACTCCTCATTTGCTGAATTCAGCTAAGTCTCTTATCCCCCTATATTGGAAACAGTGAGGAACTCCTCCTTTGAAGATTTGGTTCCAAAGGTTGGATCACATATGTGCCCTAGAAGAATCGACTCACAGTCATCGAAATACCCGAGACCACTTTAGTAGAACCAGGACCTTTTGGTTCACCTATAAAATGACTGTATCTTACTTTGATGCAATGGCCTCTACCTAAGATAACCAAAGGGGTTCTTTTTTTGCCTGAAAGTTGTTGCTCAGAGAGAGAGAATGAGAGATAGGAAGGAGAGAAAGACAGCACAGAACAAAGCAAGAGAAAGAGGGGAATAAAAAAAGAGAAGGCGTGGTGAGGAATAAAGAAAGAGAATGATAAATAGAGGTAACATCACAGAGGAAGGACAGTAAGAACGTAAGAGAAAGGAGAATTACTCTTGGTTCAGAGAGCCCCCCCTTCCCACTTTGAGCAGTGTGTGCGCAGGGTAGAAGAGGTGACTCCGAGCTGTGTTCACTATTACACAGGGATTAGAAGCTTAATGGCCAGCAGTTTTACAGGCTCTGTGGGGAGCAGCAGAATCAATAGCTAATCCAGTGCACTACCGCGCTCTTACACTGCCTGATACCAATACACACTCTGCCAAAGAGGCCAGCACATCGTCTGCAATGCCAGAGAGGCCAGAAAATTAAATATCTGTGCTGGCAGGATGCTTTAACACACAAGGTATAATAATGCTTACAAATTCAGTATATATATATATTCACAGATCTCAGATGCACTCACAGTCTGGCATACTTGAAGATTAACTTCATGCAAAAATATATATTCAAAGCTACTATTTACAAGCAAATACCTTAATCAGACTCATGAAGAGGGAGGGGCCTGTTGCTTGTTAGCACATGTGCATGCAGGGCACCTGAATGGCCCTACGTAGTGACCCACCCTCTGTGTGCACAGCAGGAGATTGGTAGATAATGAAATTAAGTCAAATTCACGTATTTAAATGAGTGGCATTAAAAACACATTAATTGTTTTTTTTTATGGATACATAATTACATTAATTTATATCTGCCGGGAGTTTAGGAAGATCTCCAGGAAAAATATTTCTCAAAATGTTCTGTGTTACAACTAAGTCCAATGAGGTGTGTGTCAATTCCAGGAACGCTGCTGCTTATGTAATATTTAGAGTTTCACTGTTGCCAGATAATATAGCTATTGCACTACTTTTGGAGATGCAACAAGGAGAGCTGTGGCTCTCCTACACAGAAGCTTAAGTGTCAATTATCTGCCCCTCCTCTCCCCCTGTCCATTTATACTTTGTATTGTGTGAGCCTCGTTTAAGAGAGTCATTCACAAAACACACTGGGGGGAATTTATCAAAACTGGAGAAGACAAAATCTGGAGCTGCTGTTTGTGGCAACCAATCAGCTTCAGTTTGTTCAGTTAAGATTTGAAAATGAAAGGGAGAGGCTGATTGGTCACCATGCACAAATACTCCAGATTTTGTCTGCTCCAGTTTTGATAAATTCCCTTCACTATATACAGTATATATTAAGGATGCACCAATACGGGTTTTTCGTACCGAGTACCGGTATTTTTTCCCCGGTACTCGCTGATACCGAGTGCCGATACTGCTACTGCCGCTAGCATGGAGCCGGCTTCCCGACCAATCAGGAAGCCGCGCTACGTGTCATTTCCCGTCGATGCTCTTTGGCCGGGTCAATAACGATTGGCCAGGAACCCGCCTTCCTCATTACCTACCGCCTGGCTTCCTGATTGGCTGGGAGACCGGCTCCATGCTGTTTGGCTGGCTCGATGCTGATTGGCCCGGAAGCCAGCTTCCCAGCCAGTCAGCATCGAGCCAGTCAAACAGCATGGAGCCGGCTTCCTGGCCAATCAGGAAGCCGGGCGGCAAGTCATTACCTGCCGCCCAGCTTCCTGATTGGCTGGGAGGCCAGCTTCATGTTCCCTTGTGGCACTGCCGGTCAGAGGAAATCGCCCTCTGACCGGAAGTTCCGCTATTCCGCCCAAATACTTGGTATCGGCACCGATACCGATACTAGTATTGGTATTGGTGCATCCCTAATATATAAATATATCTGAATAAGCTTCTTTTTTTTTTAAAATAAAACAATACCTTATTTTACAAACCGGTCTTTGTAAACAAGGTCAATGGTTCAAAAACAGGCACATAGTACTGATGCCATTGTCTATAACCCTTCAGGGGAAAAAACATTGCTATGTACAGAAGCTTTTTTTCCCTTTGCCTGCAATCAAGTCATTGTGCACTAAACCATGCATACCTGTTTTACCGTGATTAAATAGAAACAAGTGAGAAAATGGTCTTGACATATTGCAGTATGTAATAAAATTAACTGTTTGCTGTCATCGTAAGCAGACAAGTCCGGATTCCACACAGTTGAAGTCAATATGTATTATAGGAAAGACTACACCAGAGCTAAATTACACGGCGATCAATGCCAATTTACAGGGAACGACAATGCTTTTCCTACATCTGTCATTATATTATTACTGAAACATTTCTCATTGTGTAACAATCGGGTTAGCCACTCAAACTGTGTAATGCAAGCAGTTTCTTCTTTTACTGGATTATACATCTCAACACATATAAAGACTGGGATTTTTTTCTGAGCATGATGGGAATAAATGTGGTTGATTAAGGGAAAGTGTTGACCTTAAAGTAGGAGTGTTTTACACAGATGATGCACGATAATAAAATAACGTCTGCAGGCGCGTCCCTAGGCGTGGTGTCACCCGGAGCAGCTTTTGGGTGATACCCCATTGGGACGTCATCACGCACACACGTAATGATGTCACGTGTGCTTACCTGCCTGATGCCATCTTGGTGATGGACACCGGCAAAGAGAGGAGAGGAAGTTCACCCGGTGGGATAAGAGATGCCGCTGGGTCCCCTCCTCTCTCGTGCAACTGTCGGGCTCTCGGCCCATGACTGAGTGCCAGACTTTTCAGAGGCGGTCAAATGCAAGAACTTTCGGGGCCGCACAGTGTCCCCTACATCAAGCTTAGAGATGACAACTGGTCATCTCTGAGCCTGATGAATGGGACCCTGCACTTCTCCGATAGTGCTTTGAGTGACAGCATACGTAAATAAATGGACGTGCTTTTGCTTTAGTAATCGATCTGGTGTTGTACTTCTAGTATTAGTTTGTTAGAGGCGCCATCCGCAGTCATTTTAAGCACCCTTTACCTGTGCGGGATTTCCGGTAAGGAGTGCAGTCATTCATTTTGGTGTCACCCCCTCTGATGGTGTCACCCGGTGTAAGCCGCACCCCCCTTGTGACGCCACTGATTGTCTGCAACAATGAAAAATGAACTCCAGGCAGACATCTAAATACATTGTTTAAATACATATATAGGAGCTGTTTTGCCTGCGCAAGGGTTTGTATTTCTGGCCAACCAGTTCTAGTATATACACAATTTCTCCCAGATAGCAGAGCTAGATTGGTGACCCAACTTTTTTTCTACTGCAGATCAGCTATACAGCTAGGTCACCTCCCTCCCCCCAGCTTATGACTGGACATTGAAGGAGCAGCAGAAGTAAAATGATGAGACAACCTTCTGCTCATTCTGCTTTCTTATACTGTTAGGGCTTGTTCACACCAAGCGCGTTCCAGGAGCAGAGCAGAGCAGTTACAGACCGGATTAAAACTGCGTCCAATGTATTCCAATGGTATTTTGGGCTCTAGTTCACACCACAGCGTTCAGTTCCAGAGCATGTAAAAAAACTGCAGCAAGACCTATTTTACCTGCTCTGGGATGCATGCAAACACATTAAAAATGCATGCAAACGCCCTGGAACACATCTTTTGAAAACAAAAAATGGCCCGGAACGCATAAAAAATGCGGCTAAAACGTGGTATAACACACTGCATAGTTTGTGCAAAAACCCATGCAGATCTGGTCTGCATTTGGTGTGAACAAGCCCTTAGAATCTTCCAGCTAATGTGCACTGATTGGCTCCTAGTGCTGCCCCTCCCTGCCCTAGTCTGAGTGCTGCTACACAGGAGGCTGGTATTCGGACAGATTCAGGTTCCCATAATATGTGGGAGTTAAAAATAAATGTTATAATTTTTAATGATCACATGACTGCGTTGATTTTTTCAAATGTCTGCCTGGAGTTGAGCTTTAAAGTAGAATGTGCAAAAGCTTTAAAGTAGGACCCGAGGAAAAAAAACAGAGATGAATCATAAATATTTTTAACTTAAAACTATGTGACTAAGATGGGCTGCTTGGAACAAAAAATTGTGTTCAATAAAGCGATTCTTGTCATGTGATCTGAAGTCACTAAGCACAGCGTGATCAGCACTATGCTGACCATGTAGCTTCTCCGCCTATCCCTTAAGTAGGGGATGTAGCCCATCCATTCTCACACCCTGCACATCCTGTGTCACTGGACTAGTTCTGTAATACATTTTATGGAACAGTTTTTAATAGGTAAAATAAAAACACAAAATTTGTATATATTTTTTATAGTTTTTTTAAATGATTTTTGTTGGGCAGCCTTGTTTGTCCTGCAATGAAATATTACCAGTATTATATTACAAATTACTGCAGTAAGGGTAAAGAGGACAAAATAAACCTAATTTCATTTACATTGTGCTTCAGCTGTCTTTGCTTGTAACTGAGCAACAGATCTAACCTAATTAAAACCTAATTTAAGTTGCAGATATAGATTTTCAATCAGGTAGCCATTGTAATAACAACCTCTGTTTACAAAGTATTACCTCTAATTTTTAATTATTTATGAGCGGCAGGGAAGGTATATAAAGTGTACAGTCTATGAAAATATCAAGTATATTCTTTCATGGTGGGTCCCCTAGTTAATTGTAACAGAAATGAAGTATTTTTCCCCATATGGGGATCCCACCATAACACCAAGTTTTCAGATTTAGTAAAATATATGTATTTATTTAACAAAAATAGATTACAATTCACACATATCAAAAGACCAACAAACAAATATTACATATAAGATATATAAGACACTACTAGGCTATATAGAAAGATTAGTAGAAAAAATGTATATCATGTTTCGTATAGCAATATGCTATACGAAAATAGCAATATTGCTATATGAAACATGATATACATTTTTATACATAGTTCGTGAACGGGGCCTGAGAGCAGGGACTGATGTTATTCAAGAGGCTGTCTCCATAGCAGTGGTGAAGTGTTAAAGTGTGTATCTCAGATTCTACTCCATGCAGGAATAAACAGCAACATACACTGTGGGAGTTAGGTGACTGAGCTGTGAAAAAACAAGGGCAAATGTATTCTTTATATGTTGTGTAGTGCTACAGGGGGTATGAAGAGAAGGTACAAACAGCAAAGGTGGTCTTTCTTTGCTTTGGTTCACAGTAGCCTTCAAGCAAACAAAAAGGGTGGAACTGAAGGAAGTATCACCACCACATAAAAAAACCTTGTTGAATTCCCCAGGGCACCAAGTGTGTGTAGTGCTTGGTCCCTTTCTGATGCATGGCCCCTATGTGTATGCATAACCCATTTTTATTTCTATTTGTGCTGCCTGTATCTTCTCTCCAGTCTGAAGCCTAATTTATGAGCTACAGCACAACACCATAGCCACCGCCACCTCTCTCATATTCACACGTTGCAAAGTAAAATAGTAACATGGAGAATCAGATTACTTACTGTGGAGCAATCCCACCCGCTGGCAGAACCTGTTTATCTCAATGCAACCCCCAAGAGAGCCAGCGGGAGGTGGAGGACAAGTGACGAGGGAGCATGGAGCAGGCTTCCCGGCCAATCAGAAAGCCGGGCAGCGTGTAATGACTCGAGTACGAGTACTTGCACCGATACCGATACTAGTACTGTAAGGCACCGATACCGATACTATACTAGTATCGGTATTGGTGCATCTCTATCTGTTATACTGTATCAGCCTAGATTCCAGCTTAACATGTTAAAGCTTATATGAGACTTTAGTGATTAGGTTTGTATATATTTTAATACAAGTTCACTTTAAAACATTTGTTTTTCTGAGGTAGAAACTATCTTCATTTTTTATTTTATTGCCCAAAGCAGCCAATCAGCTTTTTTAACTCTTCTTCTGAAAAAAAATATGCAGTAAGCACTAAATGTTGATTGGTTGCTATGGCAACGCCATAATTCTCTCTATTCTCTAGTTTTCATGAATGTCCCTCTGTGATTTACAGCTGTGTTTGAAATGCCTTATTATCCAAGGTTGTTGTCCTGCCACGTATTGATGTACTTACTTAAATTCTGCTGCCGATTGCCATTTCCACTTATAACGCTGATTACTGCTCCGTGCTCTCCTATGGGCTTTACTTAATGAACTTTGTGTCATTCTGTACGTACATATGATGCCGACTTTCCAAGTATTTACTGCCAGCGGGCCTCCGAATGTCAGCTTTTATTTTCAGTTGTGATTTGATAGCAGTTGATTACCTGTTTACATGCAGCTGCTATATGTTTTTTTTCATGTATAGATTTGGATTTGCAGTTTAAGACTCCTATGCCAGAACAGTATGTAGTAGTTGTGTGTTGCATTTCTACCGGGGGGGGCTTACCTTGAATTGCATAGTTGCCCATAGGATTAGTTCTTACCATGTATTAAAGTGACCCTGCCGCCAGACCATTCATTTTAACAGCAATCTTTCCATAGGATTAACATATTTTATGCATATTATTTATATATAAAAGCTTCCATCAAATAGACATTCAAAAGCCCTGAGCTTGTTGCTGGGTGCTGGCATCTTGGCAGAGACCCAGAGCTGCCACTCAAGTGACACTTTATAGTATTCCCCTTCGCTCCTCCCGCAGCTGGTATCTAAAAGGTTATATATGTGAGGGGAGGGGCGGAGGAGCTGGGCCAACACAAACAGTAATTGGACAGAAGAGGAGAGGGCTATGACTTGCAACGAGGGTGGGGGTCATGCTAGCAAATTGACTTTTATATATATATATACTGTATATCTACGCCCATTGAGAAAAAATGCAGGTAAAAGTACAGAGCACTATCTGTCTTTCTCTGTCTCTCTCTTTATATATACATTATATAGTTATATAGTATAATATATAATATATATACTGTTTATATATATAAAACATATGCTTTTACTTGCACTTTGTTTAGGTTGGTGAGACAGGGTTCCTTTAATATTCTTTGGATATATTCTACAAGGCTCACAACCCGTTATTCTAGCTGTTGGCAATAATAAATGTTAAAATATTCACAGAGAGACCACACAAAGACATTGCAGTCTATGGAGAGAGTGAGTAACCTAGAAGGGAGCAGGGAGCTGATCCAGGGTCACATAACATGAAGACTTATTCTAATGGTTTGATTTCCACCAGCTCATTTTAGAAAATGCATTACAGGCTAGAGAGAATTGCCAGCTAGATTCAACTTTCTGTTGCTATCAGGCTTGTCATATGCTCCCTGATCCTAACTGTCATTACACTGACAATCTTTGTGAGATAAAATGCATGCTAGCAAAGTTTTCTAAACTTAATCCCATTCCAGTTTTTGAGAACCTTTAAGAATTTGGGTTCCACGTAGCTCGCCTCTAACAGTCCCTGAGATGCAGAAAAATGCAAATACCCATCATGTCTGTGTGGCTCCCCCTCCTTCTGTGTACCTCACTGCAGAAGCTCTGAGTTAAACAAGGCATACCTATTCCCTACAAGCTTGAAACCTCTCTTCTTTGTCATCAGATGCTGCTGTCCATGAGGAAAGTGTTTGACGTGCAGGAATGGCAGAAAAACAAAACATGTCCTGGGGGCAGTGAAGACACCGAAGTCTATTCCTTCATCTGCCCACAGAGAAACAATGACTTATACACCAATTTGCAGCCAAAATAACTAGGGCTCAGCAAATCATGTTTGAAATTTGGGGAGCCTGAACTTGCCTGTAGATAGATGTCACTCAACATGTCAAGCACTTTCGGAGCCGCACAGGGTCCCCTTGATCGGGCTCAGGGTAGACCAAAATGAAGGGGACCCTGTGCGGCCCCGAAAGCGCTTGATTTGTTGAGTGACATCTATCAATAAATGGATTTGCACTGACTTGGACTCGGTCGTGCTGGTGTGCTGATGATATCTTTATACAAAGTTGTACTGTGTGCGGCGCCATCCGCTGTCATTTCTAGCACCCATCAACACGTTTGGGATTTCCGGTAAGGAGTGCTACAAGATTTATGGACATTTGAACTTGCCTTTAGGGCACTGTATGGAACTGATACACCTTGGTATAGTGAAAACTTGGGGATGGCATCCATCCACCAATTATCCACCAAGCAACAGGCATCACAAGCCGATCTTTGGCAGGATCCCTTTCTCAAGGCAAGGTGGCTAATGACCAAGGGAAGAAAGAGTGCCACAGACAGAGGTCCATCAACAATGACCAGGCCACCCCTTTTAGGTTGCAGTGTAGAGGTGTCACCATACTGTATAACCCATGTATGCATAATTTTAAAGCCGAACTCCAGCCAAACAATATACACATGCATGCCCATGCTGAAAATATGTAGTAGCACAAATTGAGATCTGGCCGTTTCCTCTACACAGAAATTAGTTCGGCTGGCAAACCTTTTTAATAGTTAAGGTACTTAAATGCATTTTTAAGATTTGACTCCTGAGTTTAGTGTCACTGTAATGCACTGTAAGCTAATACAACATACAGGTGTGAATGGACTGTTACACAGTGCTCATGCTGGCTGCTAACACATTCTGCGTTCTCCCATCCTGTGTAAGAGGCCACTCCGATTACCATATTCTCCACACTTATTAATCTGCAAAATCCATTTGGTAATAATTGATAGATGAATGAAGACATTTGGAAAAAAACTATTATTTTTCTTTTTCCTAAAGCCTGTTATCCTGTTTGTTACTATATGGCAGGTACTCTTTACAATAGTAATTATTCCGCATGTATGATGTTAAGGGCTGTCTACAATTTCCCCTCTCCAGCATGTCTAGTGGACTAAGTGCTGCGCTCCCACACACAGCAACAATTTATTTGTACCTGACATTTGTATCTGAAAGGTTACAGCGCTGTAAAAAGGCACTGAACATACGCCCCGCAATTTAATCTTAAATCTGTATCTATTCCAAATTGCCAAATAGAGGCTTTTGGGTGGTTCGAAATCAAAGTTTAGCTGGAGTCAGATAAGTTTATTTTCCTGGAACACTTTTATTCCCAGTATATAGTGCAATACCAATTTTCTCTTGTGCTCCTACTCTACCTGAATGCCAGTGAGACACAAACAGACACCAGTGCTGGTAAAACGTTAGCCATATATCTTAAAGCGGAACATGGCTCAGCTCCCTTTGCTGCCGCCAACATCCTCTTACTGGCTTTTTCTAGGTGCCAGGTCTTCTGCCATCTTGATTGGGTGGTCGAGGATGAACTCAACTCCTGCACATGTGCTAGGAAGTTCATTCAATAACATTGGCTGAATTATGGAACCAATTGAAGAAATGTAGCTGGGCAGGAGAACATCTACTGAAGATATAAAGCAGATACAATTAAAGGGAACCCTGTACCATCCCATGGGGTCCAACTCTATGTGATGATGAGTTGTTGACCCCTTCCATTCTAAAGAACAGTGCCCACATACAGAGTATATAATGGTGAGTTGCTTTACCTCTAGCAGCCACCTTTCCCATATGACAAGTACGCCTACCAGTACTCGGATGCCAGGGGGTAGCGACAGGCATAGGAGCATTAGACATGCTCCTAACAACAAGAGACATATTTGTTGAAGCAACCACTTTGTAGTCTGCATCAAAAGCCTATGTGACAGGGTGACCACGCACAACTGAGAAACAGGGACAGACCATTGTCACCCTATAACAGGAAGTGCCCAAACAAGGATCTTCATGGCAGGATCACCAGGGAATTTTTTTTAACAGAAGTTGAATCTTGAAAGAATTGGAAATGGCTTGAACTTGGAAAAGCTTAAATGAGATTTTAATGATTGAATTTAGGGCTAGGTACACACCTTTGTGGCTGCATTTTCCTTCGATTTTTAGTGCATTTTAACGTTTCTTTGTTTTTTTTTTGTTTGGCCAATGAAAGTAAAAAAATCTAGAGATTGCTACATAACTCCAAACTCTCCCTCATTTGGAACCAAATTTGTCTGTCCCTCTTTTCTCTTCAGTTGTCCCTCTTTTTGGTCTGATGTACAGATATCTATAAAGAAGGTTCTATTTAGCTACCAAAAGTGTTATTTTGGCATACTGTCATTGAAGTGGGCCTTGAAGTGAGGATTGGCAGTATTATGCAATCCCACTGCTTCACCCGGCTCAGTGAGGGGAGGGCACACCAGTTCACTTTCAGCTGGTAGACCAATGGATAATCTGCTATTCAAAATAGAACATGGGCCTATAGCCAATGGAGCAGGCCTTGAAGGATTAGGGGGATTAGTGGCATTATCCACGAGAATCCCACTGGTTCACCTTAGTCATTTAGTGCAGGGCACACCAGTCCGTTTCCAGCTGGTAAACCAATGAATAATCTGCCATTATTCCAAATAAATCATGGATCCCATTTTGGCACATTGCCAATGGAGTGAGCCTTGAAGTACGGATTGGTGGCATTATGCAGGAGAATCCCAGTGGTTCACCCGGCTCAGTGAGAAAAGGGCACACCAATTCACTTCGAGCTGGTACACCAATGAATAATCTGCCATTCCAAACAAATCATGGATCCCGATTTGGCATATTGCCAATGGAGTGGGCCTTGAAGTGAGAATTGGCTGCATTATGCAGAAGAATCTCACTGGTTTACCTGGCTCATTTAGTGAAGGGCACACCAGTTCACCTTCAGCTGGTAGACCAATGGTTAATCTGCCATTCCAAATGGATCATGGGTCCAGCTTCATCATATTGCCAATGGAGTGGGCCTTGAGGAAAGGATAGGCAGTAATTAACCACAGCGCAATTTAAAAAAATTAATTCAGCATTTTTCAGTGTATATATGGGCGTTTTTTTGCTCTGTTTGAGTCTCTCTTAATGTTGTCACTTTGTTGGTCCTGTAGTGTTTCTATATTTTTACAGACATGCGCCAAGCAGACAGGGACATTTGCCATAAATATATTTTAGTGTTTTTCTGCCGGGAGATGTGTGTCTCTGAAGGATGTTACACACAATGCCCTTCGTGAAGCTCGTTAATCTTATACCACTTTATCCCCCAGCGGACAGAGGATTTGTGGGACTGAGGCAGACTAACCACTTTGTAGCAGACAGGCCATAAATAATGATTATAGACCGTTGATCTAACCTGGTGTTCTGTTTTTCAGATGTACCGGCGTCCATGGCATGTATTAGTTCTGCCTGTGTCATCCTCAGGTATGACGGAGAAAATTCAGATTTTATGGGTACTACTCGCCTGGATTGATCGGATGAGCTGCTTTAAAGGTATTTTATTATAGCAAATCATCATGTTTGAGTTCACACTACCCCACATCGTTTTCCTGCACGGGCTAGTGTGCACTGCAGGGGGGCGGTACATTATGCTCTTTTAATGCATCACAGTGTTTTAATTTTTTTCTTTTTTTAAAAACTTTTTTGAAGAATCACAAAATGACACTTCATAAAAGTAGGCCTTCAGTACCCAGATCCACTTTAACTCCCTACATCCGCCCCACAATATAAAACGGCGGAGTAGAGGATTGGCTCTGCCTCCATTCTTGCCTTGGTGAGAATGACATGTCCCTGCTCCTGCAGCCTACAAATGAAGTCCCCACAACATATACCAGGAGGCTACTGAGACTTAAGGTGGATGGGGGGGTTGGTCCAGACTATGTGTCTTCAGGGAGTCAGTTGCAGAACCTGGAAAAGACAGCCCGGTTCCCAGTGACATCAGAGGAAAGATGGTGGCAGAGGACCCTGGCTGTGGCAGCAGAACACTGGATCTAAGCAGGACAATGATAAGGACAGAATAAGGCTAAAGACAGGACAAAGGGTTAAACATGAACAGGGCTGTCCTTATGATGAGGCAGCCTGAGTCATCTCTCTCTTCGCTGCTCTGCTGCACACTGTTTACAGTGTGCCTGCTACCCTCTTTCTGGCCAGAGTGTCCCGAGTTATTAGGAGCTGGGCAGAGAGATTTGTAAGGGCCATCGTCTTAGCAACCTGGGATGCTCTGGACGGAGTCCCATCCAGCTGCTGGAAACCAGTGATGCCACTGGTTGCTAGGAGATGGGCGGGATGCCGGCCAGAGCTGGAGAGATGATCCTGAACATGAAGATACCAAACATATTAGAAACATATATTATGATAATTGATAATCCAGTAAATGCTTTTTACAGATTTACTAGCTAATTGTATGTTTTGTGCAAAGTTCAATTTTAAGGTGGAAAGCCCCTTTAACCAATTAAGGCTTGATATTTGTTGAGGCCCAGAGTACTAATCACCATCTATAATTGTGGGCTTTACAATTCTGCACTCACAAAGCTTTTTATGTGAAACCAACTAATAAATGAACTATTAATCATATACTATAATTATTATTTTGTTCAAGTCATCAAAATCCTATTAATTATAATTTTAGCAATAAATGTAAGCTTAATTTGCAGGCACTAAAGTCATTAAAAGTACGTTCAGTATCTAAAAATGCACAGTGAGTAATGAGCCTGGTTTCAGTGCAGATATACAGAATGATTTGCTGTTTGTGGGAGCTCTGTGAAGATACATTCCAGTCAAACATTAAAAAGTCCCATTTGGGTGCAACTTCAGCCAAACTTTTTTTTCATTTGATTGAGAGGCATTAGATTGTCTCTTTTTATTTTGATTCCTGTGTCGCCATTATGTCCTCGTCCCCGTTACCACTAGAGATAAGTGAAATTGAGAGTTTTAATTCAATCAAATTTAAGCAAAATCAGCTGTTTTTTTTTCTGAAAGTTCGCAATTTTGGCCATTGGAGTCAATAGGGAAGGTCAACGCTGGAGGTATTTAAATAGCGAAATTGGTTCAGAAGCGCCTTATAACTATCCCGGACCTGTTCTTGTGACAAAAATGACCCCTAATTAGCCTCATTTATAGGTACTTAGTTAAAGGAGAACTATAGGGTTAGGGCTTTCCCCCATAGTTCTCACAAGGGTAACAGGAGGACACAAACTAGCGTCCTCCCGTCACCCTAAGCTCAGTATACCGCGAGGTACAACTCGCGGTATACTGAGACGCCACAGTATACCGTGAGCTGCTGCTCGTGGTATACTGAGACACCGCAGTTGAAGCGGATCCCTCCAATTATGTCTGGATCCGCCCAGCTGCAGGAGTGACAACTGGCTCTGCCTATCTAGAGGCAGAGCCAGCTGTACCCGCCCCCTCCCCCGTGCGTTCCGCCAGTCAGCGCTGGAGGATCGGAGCGGGGAATCCAGCCCCCTCCCCTGTCACGTCAGAGGGCCGTGACAGGATCGACAAGTGAGCGAACGCCGGTATGTGTTCACTCACTTCCCTATCTACTCAGCCGACCTGTGACAGTCTCATTGTCACAGGTCAGCTAGAACTATAAGGTGAGTGAAAAGTACTCACCTCAGAGTTCTCCTTTAACTACTTTTTGTTTTCCTTTAAGGAGACCCTACTTTGCTGCAGGCTGTTGCTGTTTTCCCCGCTGGCTCTCAAAATACCTGAACAATGCCTGCATCCAATCAGATTGTTCAGGTATTTTGACAGCCAGCTGGGCCGATTAGCAAGATACTGAAGCTTGTCCAAGCGGGAGATTTCTCCATCCACACAGTTTAGCGTAGACGGAGGCATCAGTTGCACTTTTTCCATCAGATCATAGAAAATCTGTGTAAAATCTATAGGTGTATGGCCAGCTTAAAACAGCCTCATACTTTCAGGCTCTATGGCTATTTAGGCATTGCCTAAATTGTATATAAGAGCAAACTAAATGTAATCAAGTTTATCAAATTAAATGTTATCTAGTTAAGGTTTAGCTCTGCTTTAAGCCATGCAAATTGTAATTGCCCATACCTTTTTTTAATGTAGCCGGGTGGGTGCCCTCTTTAAGCTGCCCAGCATATTATTGCTCCTTGACCGCACTCCTCATCTCTTCCTCGCTTGATAGCTGCAGGGAAAGAGGAGCACAGCAGGACTGCTGATGTCTGCTGCCGCAGCCAAGGAACTGGACCTGTACTTAGAAAAGGGGGCAAAAGGGTCTCTTTGGGGTTACTTTACTTTATTGCTGTATTTCTTTGCTTAACTCACCCTTTACCTTACAGGACTTTACCTGTTAAAATAAACCCATTGAGACTGTTCTCAGGTGTGTCTGTAGCTCTTAAGGGGTAGGATGGATCATCACCAGGAGTGGCAGAAGGATCCAGACAATCCATTGGCTCCTCCAGGGGTATCAAAACATTTATCTTAAAGTTCCATTATCCCATGTACACCAGATGCACAGAGTTAGACATAGGTTGGGTATATGGGTTGAAAACTTAAAAAGAAACAATTGCAGGCAAAAGCAATGTGGTCAGCAGACACACAGCACACAGAAACCTGGTAGAACTTTGGTCTAGCTGTTTAGAAAAATATTTTACAGTAGGCACCGGCCATTATAGCTACTTGAAAGCAGCTTTTTTCCCGATTGAAGTTCCACTTTAAACACTAATATTATCGCACTTGAAAGCGTCTCATAATGTGTTTGAAAAATATTTCCGTTACAGGAAATGTAGCTTTATTTGTGGTCTCCACTGGTCTGCCTTTAAAGTTATTGAGCTTTCTGAACAAAGTACTTGGAAAATGGGTGTATTACAAACCTGCTGCACACAGCAAATTATGGCTTATCCCCAAATGTAGCTGCGGCTGCACTTTCTCAAAAACTATTAGTATAGTCGGTGCTTCTGCGTAGTGTGCAGTAAAGATGTCATTTAATTGTGTAAATTTTGCTCCAGTTAAGTGCTATGATTGCAAAACTGAACAACAAAGACTTTCTGAAAATTAATGAACAAATAAAGTGCTGTTTTGCAGCAGAGCACATGGACTTTTTAGGTCAAAGGCATAATTCGTTATTTTCCGCTAGCTAACCATAAACTGAAGAGTACCTGTAATTCAGGCTGCACTGTCATGTTTACAGCGCTAAAGAACAACTGGAACTCCCAATGCTGGATAGGGCAGAACTGTACTGGAGTGCATGCACTCCCTGGTCCAGTTCTAAAAGGATATGTTGGATTGGTGACTCTGTGAGGAATACTTCACAATTCAGACATCGATCAGACTCTTCCACTATTGACTTCCTTTGCAGCTCTCGGCATTGGGTCACTTAACATCAAAGAGCTGCTAAGGAAGTCTATGCAGAAGCAATGCAGGGAAAAAGGGAATGCAAGGACATATCACTGCTGCTCCCAAGTTCTGTGTCTGGCGTGTGCCATCTGTCCGTGAGTACGGGTGCCAGCCAATCGGAGTTAGTCCACACTCCCTAGATATGCAACAAAAAGACTGCACTTCCAGTGATATTGACTAATGTAACAATATTATTGTTCTGGTCAAAGGTTACAGAAGGTCTGGCCATCCCCAAACTTTTGCATTTCACACAAATGGAGCTTGAAGAGATGACTACTTTACAACACACACAGTGACCATGGGGAACAAAAGTATCCACCCTCCAGAAGCACCAATTCAGAGATGATTTGAGGATCTACAGCTGAGGTATGCACACATAAGATATATTTTTGTTAATAATTAAGGTACTTGAACGCATTTTTAAGATTTAACA
The DNA here is from genome assembly GCF_000935625.1 of Nanorana parkeri. Lineage (NCBI taxonomy): Eukaryota > Metazoa > Chordata > Amphibia > Anura > Dicroglossidae > Nanorana > Nanorana parkeri. Next base: position 704,535 of record NW_017306855.1, on the reverse strand, counting down.
CCTGAATGTAGTGCCACTTTAGTGTTCCTTGAGTTGCAAAGAGTGTTTGTCTAACACATGTTTGGGCATACCAAGCACAGCTAAATTTTAATAACTAACACCCTTGACACTCCCATTCCTCACAGAACACACATGTAACTGTGCCCATTGTAACACCCACAAGAAGCACCTAGATCATCACATCACCCTTGTAACATGGAGAGCTGAAGGGGGAATGTAAACTACATGAGATGAGACTGGAAATGCCTGTGCAATGCTTTCTGATGCCCAGCCAGAAGCAGTGGTGTGGAAATTTTTGAAAAAACTACCTTATTTACTTTGTAAAATGTTTTCATTTGTTTTATTATTTTTACTTTATATTTTGTAATTTTTTAAATTTTTATTTAGTTACATTTTTAATTATTATTTTTTACTTTTTTTTAACTATTTGAAAAAAAAAATTAACTGTATTGCTATCACACAGGGAATAACAATCCCCTGTGTGATAACATTTGGAGGTGACAGGTACTCTTTATTGATCCTGTCACCTCCAACACAGGAGTTCTAGCACAGCACTGTGCTAGAACTCCTGTAAAAGGAACGAGCAGCGGCCTGTGACAGGAACGAGCAGCGGCCGCCAGGGACAGAGGCTGAGGGAGGTGACAGAGCCTGTCACAGGTCCACCGTCCGTCTTTGTCACTGCTCCGTCACGGCTCCCCGCTCCCTGCTCCATCCCCAGCGCTCCGTCCCCGCCCCCTGCTCTCAGCGCTCCATGCTCTGTCCACGCCCCCCACGCTCGCAGGGCCGCTCTCAGGGCTAAAACAGTGAAAAAAACACTTGCCTGGCGCCTAGAACTACATGTCCAGGGCGTCGGGCGATAAAAATTCCACATCCCTGCAGAAACCTAATTAAAGGCATTACCAGAGAGAGGTTTAACAGTGAAAAAGCAACATAAGACTGATGAGGTCATCTCTCTGCCCTTTCACCTTCTATCAGCAGGTTCCTTGTCAGCACATTTGCATGTAGCACACCTGATTGTCAGCCAATGATGCCCTTGTCCCTCCTAGTCTAAGTACTGTTTTATGGGATATTTTAAGAGGCTGTTATCAAGTAAAATTAGGGTTCCTACACTAGTTGCATTTACTTTTCAAAGAGTTATTAGTGAATATACAGTAACTGATTAATTGATTTTGTAATTGATGCTGGGAAAATTGTACCCGGATGTCAAATATAGCAGTATGATTTCTGCAACCATTAGTATATGAGGTTATCTTAAACTATTTGGCATGTGGAAGCTTGAGGTACTTCTTTAAGTATAGTTTAGCAGCAGAAATATCTCACTGCATGATATTCTTTCACATACAACAGCAATATATCGGTATCTGTGAGTGACTTTTGATAAATCCACAATGTTTTATGGTAAGATAATGGTTGAATGGAGGGGGGTGGCTTCAGCACTGTAGAAAACAAATGGGTCCCTGGTGTGTACCTCACCATCTACAGACATCTTAACTCTCCCAGATATTCCGGGAGTCTCCCGCTATTAGATAGCGGCTCCCGGACACCTGTGAGAGAAACATTTTCTCCCAAAAAGGTTTACTCTGCTCTATCTAGCAGAGTAAACCTTTTCGTGCTTTCTTTTTTTTCACTGACATCAGGGCCCCCGACCACCGTCAGTCAGAAAAAAAAACAAAAAACGGCATAGGAACTAATAGCTAGATTGCTATTGGCTATTTCAATTTGCAATAGCCAATAGCAGACTAGTTATTGCACCCGCCCACTGCTGCTGTCAATCAGCAGAGGTGGACCTGAAGTTCTCCATCAGGTCCACCTCTGCTGACTGACAGCATCAGAGGGTGGGTGCAAAAGCCAGCTTGCTATTGACTATTGCAAATTGAAATAGCCAATAGCAATAGTTTATTTGCTATCTGCCAAAATTTCAGGGGGGTGCTCTCTTCCTTGTTGTTGCCCCCCCTCCGTGCGGAGAGGGGGGAGGGGAGGGGTTGACAGAGGGCACCTCCCTAAAATGAGAAGGGCACTTCCCTGAAATGACTTATTTCAGGTAGGATCCCTGCATCTAATATAACTGGGCCCTGGTTATATGGACTTCAGCAGAGCTCCCCCGCAAGAGCTAATTCAGGGCAGACCAGCCATGTCCACCCAGCCTAACTAGCTTGTATTTTCCTAATGCATGTGCAGTGCACAAATCTGTACTTTTATAGTCTCCTTTGTGGAATTATAGATTTAGCTGAATGCTCGCTAAGGAGACAGCATGATAAATTAAGTATGTTAAGCAGAGTGTGCTCAGCCCCCATATGCAGATGTTCACATCTGAACTATGCAGCATAGCAGATGAGGCCAAGGATATTGTATTGGATTTTCTACATCAAACGTTGTGATACCATCTTCTGGTCTCTAGTTCAGTTGCGTGTTTCATTTATCTTCTTGTCACCCTGTGGCTTTTGCCTTCATGGGCTGTGATTGATGCCTTAAATACTCAATTTACAGTGAATATTTGTTTGCGATAACACATCTGAACTACAAACTCTTATTAGCAGGACTGTTTCTATTTTTGCTCTCTGCAATTTAAAGCAGACCTTCATTTAAAAACAAAATCTTTACATTTTTGGTGGTAGAGTTTGAGTTCCTACTTCATCTTTATAGCTCTACCCTACTCCAGGAAGGGGATCTCCCTTACCGCTGGGAGAGCTGTGGCAACTGCTGTTTGTCTTTTCAAACAAGCTTTCTTTGTCCCAGACTGAAGGGAATGCTGGATTTTTCGGTGGTTAATCTTTTAGCGGGAAGGTGACGTAGAAATTTTACAGTGTGTTGACTCTTTGGGAATTTCTAAGGCTAAGCCACATTTCTAAAGAGCTGATGAGGAAAAATCTCCCTTTAAGCACAAAGAGAAAATTGCTACAAACTCAGGTTTGGTCCATTCTCAGGTATGGCGCAGAAACAGTTTTCCCCACATTGTCTCTAAAAAGATTTTCAACTCTGGTGCTATGGGAGGATCTTGAAAATCAGCTGGAAGGACATGGTCACAAATTAAAATGTGCTGCATAAAGTCAATGATGCAAAACCACATCGGTTGGAAGAAATATTGGAAAGAAAATTACAATTCTAAGGCCAAACCTTAAGAAACATGCCTGGAGAAGAACTATGCAAGGTTGTCAAAGAAAGCAAGGTAAAGAAAGAGAAAAGGAGAAGAACATGGTGGATGGATGACAATAATGAAATTACAGGCATCTATAATGTAGGGCAGAACAAGGCCAAATGAAAACCGATGATAGAAGCAAGGTTCCAGATTTGAAGTTCACCAAAGACTGCAAGCGGTTATGGTAATGGTAATGGTTTGTCTTCTGGAGATTTGCCACTGCAATGGACAAAGTAATCAAGACTGATGATAAAGATAGTATTAGTTTGGCACAGCACTAAATTTAATAAACAATGAATGAAATACTTTTTGCATTCTTTTCTTTTAGTGCTTCTGATTTCCTCCAGCCTCTTTCAGCAGCTTCCTGCATACATGCACTTGCTCCATGGTTAGCTTTATATAATTGCTCTGGGACAGCTCCCTGATAGTAACAATTGGAGACCATGCCTGGGTTAATTTATTGTCCTTGCTGGGAAACCTGGGATTAAACAGCAAGATTCATGAACCATTACCCTCTTAAACCAGTTGGGGGAGCTAGAGGAGACGGAGACAAAACATGTCAGGACAGCAGATCAGATTAAGGCCAGACAGGGGTAGCAAACAGAAAAGGACAGGAAAGAGGGAAGGGAAGGCAGGAGGCACAGAGAAAACAAGAATAGTTATTTCTCGGAGACAAATCTGGGTGGACCTGTTAAAGGCAGCAGGACCTAAAGACGAGATAGCTGGGGTTTCTACTGTAGAATTGATGGAGAGGTTCAAACAGTTAGTTGGGAAAACTATCAGTGTTAGAATTACTACGAGTGAAATACATTAGCCTAGTGTTAGATGAGACAGAACAGACCCCTCCTATTAGTCCCAAACTTATTTTCCAAAATTGCACTAGAACCCAAATCCCTTTACCCTGTGAAGGAATAAGAGAGTCAAAGGAAGAGGAATTAGGTTCCTTATCATTTTTGAAGGCAAGGCGGGTCTTCGGTGACAGCAGTAAGAACAGTGACACCTGGAGACCGATGCTCATTTGCATCTGTCACTGTATGGTGGGGGAAGTCATCTTCTCCCACACATTTGATGGCTTTAGTAGATACTGGAACTTAAGTCATACTTCTACACAGAAACCCCTTCCATCACAAAGGAGAAGTGAATTTTGTAGAAGGTAGAGAGCGCACACGACACCAGCAATTAGGACACTGGTGAAATTGGCTATTGGCAAGGGACAAGGATTTTGGATACATGTTATGCTATCAGATTGGCCTGAAAATATTCTTGGGATGGATGTACTTAAAGGTTAGTCAATCTAGGCTGAACAGGGTACATACATATTCGGATATGCTTAGAAAGCGTATCTGGTAAGGGCGGTGAAGGCTGTGGTCAGGAGTAATTCAAAATGGACCCCTGTCTACATTCCTCCACCGCAGAAGCCAATCTGTCTCAATCAGCACAGGTTGCCAGGAGGCCACAAATAAATTGGGGAGACTATTTAACCTCCCTGGCGGTATTCCCGAGTGTGGCTCGGGGTTAATTTGAGGAATTTCCAGCAAACCTATGTGCCAGAAAGAGACATTGCCATAGACGAAAGTCTAATGGCCTACAAGGGAAGGCTCAGCTGGATTCAATATATAGCATCCAAGAGAGCACGATTTGGCGTCAAAACCTATATGCTATGCGAAGCGTCATCTGGCTACATATGGAACTCCGTGATATACACTGGGAAAGGAACCAAATTTGATGCCAAATATAGCAGCTACGGAATGGTAACTTCTTCTGTTCTCTCACTCATGGAGCCATTGTTGAATCAGGGCTATTGTGTTACCACGGACAACTTTTATACTTCTCCAGAACTGTATGAATACCTTTTGCAACACAAAACGGATGCGTATGGAACCGTCAGGGCTAACCGACGTGACCTGCCGCAAGTGTTTAGCAACAAGAAGCTGAAGGCTGGAGAAATAGTTGCCTGGCAGAAAGGCAAAATGATGGCACTGCGATGGCGCGACAAAAAAGACGTGTGCCTAATGAGTACTGTGCATAATGCCTCAACTGCTATGGTACGCACCAAAGGTGGGAGAGAAATAATCCCAATAGACCTGGACTGTTAAGACCAGTTTGCCTTTGTGTGGGACAGCTGCCAGTATACTTTCACCATGCCTCAAGGCTACCTTCATCCTCAAGGCTACCTTCACTCCACAATGATTTGTCATGGACTGATTGCCTGAGATTTGAGCACTCTGAATTTAAAAGATTCTGTGTTTCACTACATTGATGAGATCATGATATCGGGGACCAAAGGGGATGTAACAGAAGCACTGCACATTCTGCACATGGAGAACAGAGGATGGGCTGTAAACAGAGACAACGTTCCTGGGAGTGATGTGGACTGGGTCACAGAGAAAAATTACAGTTGTGCAAAAGAATCCCAGAAATTCATAGGAGTCTGGAGATTGTTCATCCCACATCATACATACATCCACCTGTAACTAAGTAGTTTGTGTATGTAGCATTTGTTGTATAGTAAAAGCATATAAATAATACTACTGGGTCAGTTTCCTTATCTTTACTACAAGAGTCAGATAAACAAATAGCTGTAAAAGTTTCAAAGCAAAACAACATGCAATGATATAAGGGCACACCTAAAAAGGTAGCAGAACCTGCATATGTAATGGGGAAATATGTCTGCCTCCTTATACACGTATAATTATTAACAAACTGTACAAGCATGTTTCAATACATTTATGCACACTCATGAGATAATATGCACTAAGGCAATATCTTTTATGCGTCCATTTAAACCAATTTTAGAAGATTACCCTTAATAACAAAAATGTTGTTGGAGCTGGTTCACACTTTTACATAGTTACATAGTTACATAGTTACATAGTATTTGAGGTTGAATAAAGACATATGTCCATCAAGTCCAACCCATTTGATGGTTTAGAAGTGTTAGGACCTTGACTGTTGACACCCTCCTGCTATGGGGAGAATCCAACAATGGAATAGTCGAGAACAAAAGTACATGGTATTTACAAAACTCTCTCAGCACCACCCCTATGCTCTTCCCATTCAATCCTGTTGAAAGGAGGCCCCATTTAATCAGTATACAATAGGTTCTTTGTCAGTTATTTATAATAAGACATTTCTTAGCAACATTTTTTTGGCTTTTTTCCATAAGTGTTACTCTTAAGAAGTAAGGAACTTGTGAAAGCAACACTTCACAAATCTAATATTCCATAATCCATTTGGCATTTAAATGAGCTCCATACAGAAATACAAAGATGATACAGTAGCTTTTATGTACCTTCTAAGATTTCGAGAGGGGCAGACCATTAAAAGTAGGCTATTTTTCAACAGCTAAACCCAGAATTCTTGATTATATATGAATATATCAGTCATATAAGTGTGCAAGCCAGTCTTCCAATAAAACATTTTACCTTCTGCCTTGCATTTCTCCTGTCCTTACTGTTCTCCTGCACTGTCATCAAGGACCCCACCATTTACACTTCCTGCTATTGACTTGCAATTTTCTTATAATGTTCACAGTATTGGTTAGTAATGTTGAAGTCCTGATATGTACATTGTTCAGGATATTCTGCATAACTGTGAAGTTCTATGCGAGCCAAAAATTTGATCGAAGTGTGAAAATTGGCAAAATAATGCCAAGTCCAGTTACTAGGCAATGAACTATACAAAAATATATTTTAGTGTACAGGGAAGATGAACCTCATTTAGCATCCATGGAAATGTCTTTTAGAATTTACCTGGCAGCAGGAATATTCTATGCACATTGAGTTCCTGGCTCCAGACTTTGTTTAGCTTGGCTTACAGAAGTTGAATGTGTTTTGCAGAGCTGCTAACCTTACAGCCTCCTTAGTGTGTATGCAGACTGGACATGGTATAGGTGTTTCTGTGCCTGAGATGATTATCCCTGGCCTGTTTTGGCTCAGGATTGTGTTTGTTTCTGAGCTTGTAATAATTACAGCATTTATTGGATGATTGGAGTCACCAAAATTCTGCAGTTATTGGTTTGGTAACTGAATAAACTCTGTTATATGCCAACAAGAAGGATGGACTCTGGTGTGTTTATGCAAAAGGACATCTTCCTTCCTGCTACATATACATGTACATTTCAAGTCATGC